>NC_091298.1:37329835-37332335 GCF_038502225.1 Cherax quadricarinatus
TACGGGCTCCAAGAAGCCAAGGGGGACAACTTTGAAGAAATAAAACAGGAGGAGAAAAAAATGATTGAAGGCATCATGAAAACAATAGGTGAGGGCGATATGACCCAGGTGACAAATTTTCAGAGAATTGGGTGGTTTGCGAGTGGAAGGATACGTCCTGTCAAAGTAATTTTCAAGGAAGAATCAGTTCGAACCAGGATTCTGCAAGAGAAAGCAAGACTGAGGGACAAACAGGGGTACCAGAGAGTATACCTCAACCGCGACAGAACACAAGACGAAAGGACTACACTGAAAGAGAGGGTACAGAGACGCAAGGAGGAACGAGAGGCAATGACGAAGATGAGCAGGACCCAGACACAGGAGGAAGGGCAAACACACCCCACAGAATCTCCCACCAAAAGACTCCAACCACGACATTCCCAACGCAACTGAGCAACCTATACTACAACCCACTCACTGTTCCCTCTGCCACCAACCCCCATATCACAAACCTCACCCCAACAGCTGTCCCTTATGGGCATTCTGACCCCACCCCCATCATCACAAACCCCACCTACACCACAGCCCCATATAGGCCCCCACCAAGGCTCTCGCTCCCCCAACCCCAATATTCTTGCATGACCACAATGATAGAAAAGAAACTGAAAGTTTGGTACACAAACGCGGATGGAATAACGAATAAACATGAGGAGTGGAACGAAAGAATCAGTGAAAAATCCCCAGACATCATAGCAGTCACAGAAACAAAACTCGCTGAGACAATAACAGACACAATCTTCCCAATGGGATATCAGATCCTGAGGAAAGATAGAAGGAGTAGAGGGGGAGGAGGGGTTGCACTGCTCATAAAACACCGATGGGGATTTGTGGAAATGGAAGGCATGGACATGATTGGAGAAAGAGACTACATTGTAGGTACAATTCAGTCCGGAGAACATAAAGTAGTCATTGGAGTGATGTATAACCCACCACAGAACTGCAGGAGGCCAAGAGAGGAGTACGAAGAAAACAAAAACAACAGGGTGATGGTGGACACACTGGCTGAGGTGGCAAGAAGAGCTCACTCGAGCAGAGCAAAGTTACTGGTAATGGGCGATTTCAACCACAGGGAGATCGACTGGGAAAACCTGGAGCCACATGGGGGTCCCGAAACATGGAGAGCCAAGATGATGGATGTGGTACTTGAAAACCTCATCCATCAACATGTCAGGGACACAACCAGAGAGAGAGGGGAGGATGAGCCAGCAAGACTGGATCTTGTGTTCACCCTGAGCAGTTCAGACATTGAGGACATCACTTACGAGAGGCCCCTTGGAGCTAGCGATCATGTGGTTCTGAGTTTTGATTATATAGTAGAGTTACAAGTGGAGAAGGTAACAGGAACTGAAGGGGTCAGGCCAAACTATAAAAGGGGGGACTACACAGGTATGAGAAACTTCCTGCAGGAGGTTCAGTGGGACAGAGAAATGGTAGGAAAATCAGTAAATGAGATGATGGAATATGTGGCAACAAAGTGCAAGGAGGCAGAGGAAAGTTTTGTTCCCAAGGGAAACAGAAATAATAGGAAGACCAAAACGAGTCCTTGGTTTACCCGAAGGTGTAGGGAGGCAAAAACTAAGTGCAACAGAGAATGGAAAAGGTACAGGAGGCATAGGACCCAGGAAAACAAGGAGATTAGTAGAAGAGCCAGAAACGAGTATGCACAGATAAGGAGGGAGGCCCAGCGACAGTATGAAAACGACATAGCATCGAAAGTCAAATCTGACCCGAAACTGCTGTATAGCCACATTAGGAGGAAGACAACAGTCAAGGACCAGGTGATAAGGCTGAGGAAAGAAGGTGGAGAACTCACAAGAAACGATCAAGAGGTATGTGAGGAGCTCAACACGAGATTTAAGGAAGTATTTACAGTAGAGTCAGGAAGGACTCTGGGGGGACAGACCAGATGGGGACACCAGCAAGGAATACACCAACAAGTGTTGGACGACATACATACAGATGAGGAGGAGGTGAAGAAACTGCTAAGGGACATCGATACCTCAAAGGCAATGGGACCGGACAACATCTCCCCGTGGGTCCTTAGAGAGGGAGCAGATATGTTGTGCGTGCCACTTACCACAATCTTCAACACGTCCCTGGAAACTGGGCAACTACCTGAGGTATGGAAGACGGCAAATGTAGTTCCCATTTTTAAAAAAGGAGACAGAAAAGAGGCACTAAACTATAGACCTGTGTCATTGACGTGTATAGTATGCAAAATTATGGAGAAGATTATCAGGAGGAGAGTGGTGGAGCACCTGGAACGGAACAAGAGTATAAATGCCAACCAGCACGGATTCATGGAAGGCAAATCCTGTGTCACAAACCTTCTGGAGTTTTATGATAAAATAACAGAAGTAAGACACGAGAGAGAGGGGTGGGTTGATTGCATCTTCTTGGACTGCAAGAAGGCCTTTGACACAGTTCCTCACAAGAGATTAGTGCAGAAGCTAGAGCATCA
>NC_091298.1:37337335-37434835 GCF_038502225.1 Cherax quadricarinatus
TTACCTTTTTTTTTGTTCTGATTCTTTCTAGGACCTGTTGATCTGCTCAGACATCAGTACATTCTGGTAACTTGTCACTTTCTTCTTTATACAGAGCTCTGAATCTTTTGCTGGGGTCTTCACATGCTTCTTTGTCCTTCTGTGTCTGCGTCTCATCCTTCTCCTCCTCCTTCAGTCTCATTACTTGTTCCTGCAGTTGTCTTCTTCTTTCTTATGTGACTGTGCAGGAACTTTGCTTCAGTTTTGATCTTTAATTCTATGTCATTTTCAAATTGTCTTTCAGTTCTCCTTCTTATTCTTTCACATTCGCTTCCAGCTCTCCTTGTTCTTTCATATTCTCTTCTAGCTTTCAGTTTTCCCCAGTTTTCAGTATTTTGATTCACTATATATTTCTTACTATTCCACTTGAACATTCCCTTGGTCTGCACATTCGTGATTCAGTATTGATCTTTGCCTTTCTTGTTTCTTTTGTTCATGGTTAGAGAGGCAGTGGCATGAAGAGTGTCATCAGTGCCTTGGCATCTCTTGTTTTAAAGGTTCTAGTTATCTCTAGGCTGGAGTATTGCTGTATTCTAATAGTCACCTTGGGGGCAGGTGAAATTACTAGGTGGAAGGTGTACAGAGAACCCTCACATCTGTTATACTCAGTCCAGCACCTAAATTGCTGGGAGTGCTTGAAGTCCTTAGAACTGTACTCCTTAGAACGTAGGCGAGAGGGATACATCTACATCTGAAAGATATTAGAGGGGTTGCTACCATAAGGGGAGTTACCAGTAGGCCCATAGTTGTCTTTAGGAGGGAGCTGGACAGATGCCTAGAGTCGGTGCCGGATCAGCCGAGCTGTGGTTCGTACGTTGAACTGCGTGCGGCTAAGCAATAACAGCCTCGTTCATCAGGCTGTGGTCCATCGGGAGGCCTGGTCGTGGATCGGGTGGCGGGGGCGTTGATCCCCGGAATGCCCTCAAGGTAGACCAAACCTACACGCCAGAATTACTACTTATGAACACAAGAAACTTGACAGACGGTGATGAGTACACTGAGAGAGAACTCAGTAAGTGTTAAGGGACCACGACTCTTCAACACCTTTCATACATAAAGGGGATCATCAACACACCCCTGACTGTCTTCAAGAGGGAACTCGACAGCTTCCAGAAAACAGTTCCTGATCAGCCGGGTTGTGGTGCATATGTTAGATGACTGACGGCGGGCACTGACAGCTTGATTGATCAAGGCAGCAACCACGAGGGCTGGTCTGTGACCGGGCCGCGGGGGCGCTGACCTCCGGAAGTGTCTCCAGGTAAACCTGGACAGTGAAGAGGTAGTGGCAGAATCCACATATAGCTTTAAGAATAGGTATGAAACCAGTAGCGACCAGCAGAGGCAGGATCAGGAGCTGAGACTCGACCCCTGCAACCACAATTAGGTGAGTATACACACACACACACACACATACACACGACACTGGAGGACAGGAGAGATAGGGGGGACATGATAACGACATACAAAATACTGAGAGGAATTGACAAGGTGGACAAAGACAGGATGTTCCAGAGATTGGACACAGTAACAAGGGGACACAGTTGGAAGCTGAAGACACAGATGAATCACAGGGATGTTAGGAAGTATTTCTTCAGCCACAGAGTAGTCAGTAAGTGGAATAGTTTGGGAAGCGATGTAGTGGAGGCAGGATCCATACATAGCTTTTAGCAGAGGTATGATAAAGCTCACGGCTCAGGGAGAGTGACCTAGTAGCAATCAGTGAAGAGGCGGGGCCAGGAGCTCGGACTCGACCCCAGCAACCTCAACTAGGTGAGTACAACTAGGTGAGTACACACACACACACACACACACACACACACACACACACACACACACACACACACACACACACACACACACACACAAACAAACACACTCACACACGCACACAAACACACACACGCTCACGCACACACAGTAGGGACAGCAAGCGCACTAGTCACGCCTTCCGTGCTCCGGGAATATAAGTGTTTTTGAGGGCTGCCTAAGTGTTCTGCAAGGTTTGCTAAGTGTGTCTGGCTAGTGAACAATCCTAGAAGTGATTTTTAATCTGCCTGAGCCACATAAGTGTGGGGAGAGCCACAATTTTGTAAGTGATCTAGAAAATAAAAACGTTGTGGCGCAGAGTGGGCAGGCTAGTGTGTAAGGCGACGTTGTCAAGTGTCACCCAAGAAAGATAATAAAGTGAAACAATCGTGTGACCAGTGAAAGAAATACAGTGAATAGGGTAATTATTAACGAGAAGAAATTGAGGTGGATCTACGCCAGGACGTACATCGAGCTGGATCTACGCCAGGACGTCACATCGACCTGGACAATCTACAGTGCTACAGCTGCACTACAAGTACTGTATCACCTATGAGTGGTTGTTTGGGTGTGGGGTTCCAGGTTCCAATTAACCGCCAAGCTGAATGTGAATGGTCTAACTCTCATAGCACGATAAAGAATAGGCACTCAAGTATTCAATAAGGTTTAGCAAATGGTAATCCATTGAACAAGGATTAACTCACTATAAGCAGGTCGAGCATAGGCAACACTGTAAGGGTGGGAGTCAGGTCACAAGAGGTTGTGGACACAAGCGACAACTGAGAATCTACATTACACTCCAAGCACAAGCCACCTACTTTTCAGACACATAATAAACCCACACATAATTCGACACATAATTACACACACACACACACACACACACACACACACACACACACACACACACACACACACACACACACATACACACACACACACACACACATATATACACACACATACACACATACACACACACACACACACACACACACACACACACACACACACACACATACACACACACACACACACATACATACACACACACATACACACATACACACACACACACACACACACACACACACACACACACACACACACACACACACACACACACACACACACACACACACTGTAAGTAAGTGCTGGTAAGTCCCAGGAGGTTGGGGGTCAGGTCACAAGAAGGTGTGGGCAGCCAAGGACCACTGAGACTTACATTACAATGCACAAGACCTACCTTTCAGAGACATAATTCCACACAAAATTACAAACAAAATTACACACACACACACACACACACACACACACACACACACACACACACACACACACACAACACACACACACACACACACACACACACACACACACACACACACACACACACACACACATATTCAGACACACATACACTCCCCCCCTCACCACCGACATCTCACTACTTCCCCTGATCCCTACCCTCCCTCGATCACCCTCCCCTCCCCCGTTCACCCTAAACCCTCCCCACCCCTCCCCACTCCGCTCCCACATAGCCACAGTTCCTCCACTACTTCCCCCCCACACTCTGACATACACACTACTAACCTAACATACAGAACTACATAGGTTTCCCACTCTGAGGCAATCAGGATAAAACAAAAATGGGTTGCCAGTGAGCAACAAGAAAAACCAAGGGACAGGAGAAGGAAACTGCAAAGGAAGATTGGGCAGCAGAGCTCATAAAAAGGGATCATGAATGGGAAAAGAAACTAGAAGAACAGCATGAGAATGGAAGAGAGGATAGATATGGAAAGCAGGAAGTGGGAGGTGCATGTCAAAGCAGCAGAAGCTAGGATACAGAGTTTAGAAGAGGAATTGAAAAATCTGAAACAGCCTAAAGAACTAAAGAACATTTTGGGATTGACAACAGAGACTGCTACCTCAGCCACAAATAAGGGGACTGTAGGGAAAGAAGGGGCACAACTGCATGGAGAAGCTCTATCAGAGGAGACTAGCAAATGAAAGAGGTAAGCTTTATGTGGAGGCCCTAACAGACAACAACAGAGCCCAAGGAAAGCCGAGAAGGGAAAATGACAGGCCACTGAGCCCAAGTACATTAGCCAGTGAAACTGATGAAAGGAAAGCTGCAGTGGAGGAAACCAAATTAAATGAGGGGATACACAGGGATATGCAGTGGGAGAATGAAAGGGTGAGGTCAGTCTTTGTGTATGGGCTCCAGGAAGTCGAAGGGGAAACATATCAAGCAAGAAAACAAGGGGAAAAAAAGCAATTGAAAGCATCATGAAAGCAATAGGAGAAGACGATATGACCCAGCTGGAAAATTTTCGGAGAATAGGGGGGTTTGTAAAAAAAAGAACCCGGCCAGTGAGAGTGACCTTCAAGGCAGAAGCGACTCGGACCAGGATCCTGCAGGAGAAAGCACGATTAAGGGACATGACGGCATACAGGATGGTGTATCTCGACCGCGACAGAACACAAGAAGAAAGGCAGAAACTGAGAGAGATGATACAAAGGCGAAAGGATGAAAGAGAGGGGATGGAGAAGACAGACAGGAGATCCCAGACCCAGGAAGAAGATCAAATACAGCCTCCCTCACAACTTCCTATAGAAGCCTCCCAACCAGGTCAACCCCAGTGCAATCAAACACTCTAAATCAAAACACCCATGCCACATCCAATGCCCCCACCCACTACATTACAAACTCCACCCCCACAGCAACAACCCATAGTTCCTTACCAGGTCTCCCACTTCCCCAACCCCAATATACCTCCCAGACCACAGTCTTAGAAAAGAAGTTGAAGGTGTGGTATACAAATGCAGATGGAATAACAAACAAGTATGAGGAGTGGCACGAAAGAATCAAAGAGACATCCCCAGACATAATAGCACTCACAGAAACAAAACTCACCAGAATAATAACAGATTCAATCTTTCCATCCGGATATCAAATCCTCAGGAAAGACAGAGGGAGGAGAGGGGGAGGAGGAGTTGCACTGCTCATTAAAAACCGGTGGGGTTTTGAGAAAATGGAAGGAATGGATGGCATGGGCGAAAGGGACTACTTAGTAGGAACAATCCAGTCTGAGGGACATAAGGTGATAATTGCAGTAATGTACAACCCACCACAGAACTGCAGGAGGCCAAGAGAAGAATACAATGAGAGCAACAGAGCAATGATCGACATACTAGCCGAGGTGGCCAGGAGAGCACACATGGGGGGAGCAAAGTTACTAGTTATGGGTGATTTCAATCACAAGGAGATTGACTGGGAAAACCTGGAGCCCCATGGGGGTCCCGAAACATGGAGAGCCAAGATGATGGATGTGGTACTGGAAAACCTCATGCATCAACATGTTAGAGACACTACCAGAGAGAGAGGAGAGGATGAACCAGCAAGGTTGGACCTTGTATTCACCATGAGTAGTTCGGACATCGAGGGTATCATGTATGAAAGGCCCCTGGGAGCTAGTGATCATGTGGTTCTGTGCTTCGACTACATAGTTGAGCTCCAAGTGGAGAGAGTAGCAGGAATAGGCTGGGAAAAACCAAACTACAAAAGGGGGAACTACTCAGGCATGAGGAACTTCCTTCAAGACATTCAGTGGGAGAGGGAACTGACAGGAAAACCAGTACAAGAAATGATGGACAATGTAGCAACAAAATGCAAGGAGGCAGAGGAGAGGTTTGTTCCCAAGGGAAACAGAAATAATGGGAAGAACAGAACGAGTTCTTGGTTCACCCAAAGGTGTAGGGAGGCAAAAACTAGGTGTACTAGAGAATGGAAAAGGTACAGAAGACAGAGAACTCAGGAAAATAAAGAAATCAGCCGAAGAGCCAGAAACGAATATGCACAGATAAGAAGGGAGGCTCAGAGACAATATGAAAATGACATAGCATCAAAAGTAAAGACTGACCCGAAGCTGTTGTACAGCCACATCAGGAGGAAAACAACAGTCAAGGACCAGGTAATCAGACTGAGGAAGGGTGATGGGGAATTCACAAGAAACGACCGAGAGGTTTGTCAGGAGCTCAACACAAGATTTAAAGAGGTATTTACAGTGGAAACCAGTAGGACTCCAAGAAATCAGAACAGGGGGGCACACCACCAAGTGCTGGATGAGGTACATATAACCAAGGAGGAGGTGAAGAAGCTGCTATGCGAACTTGACACCTCAAAGGCGGTGGGACCAGACAACATCTCTCCATGGGTCCTTAAAGAGGGAGCAGAAATATTGTGTGAGCCATTAACAAAGATCTTCAACACATCATTTGAAACTGGGCAACTCCCTGAGGTATGGAAAATGGCAAATGTAGTCCCAATTTTTAAAAAGGGAGACAGACATGAGGCACTAAACTACAGACCTGTATCACTAACGTGTATAGTATGCAAGGTCATGGAGAAGATCATCAGGAGGAGAGTGGTGGGGCACCTGGAAAGAAACAAGTGTGTAATTGACAATCAGCACGGTTTCAGGGAAGGAAAATCCTGTGTCACAAACCTACTAGAGTTTTATGACAAGGTGACAGAAGTAAGACAAGAGAGAGAGGGGTGGATCGATTGCATATTTTTGGACTGCAAGAAGGCCTTCGACACAGTTCCTCACAAGAGGTTACTGCAAAAGCTAGAGGACCAGGCACACATAACAGGAAAGGCACTGCAATGGATCAGAGAATATCTGACAGGGAGGCAACAACGAGTCATGGTACGCGACGAGGTGTCAGAGTGGGCGCCTGTGACAAGCGGGGTTCCACAGGGGTCAGTCCTTGGACCTGTGCTGTTCTTGGTGTATGTGAATGACATAACGGAAGGGATAGACTCAGAAGTGTCCTTGTTTGCGGACGATGTGAAGTTAATGAGAAGAATCAAATCGGATGAGGGTCAGGCAGGACTACAAAGAGACCCGGACAGGCTACAAGCCTGGTCCAGCAACTGGCTCCTTGAGTTTAACCCCGCCAAATGCAAAGTCATGAAGATTGGGGAAGGGCAAAGAAGACCGCAGACACAATATAGTTTAGATGGCCAAAGTCTGCAAACCTCACTCAAGGAAAAAGATCTGGGGGTGAGTATAACACCGAGCATATCTCCTGAGGCGCACATCAATCAGATAACTGCTGCAGCATACGGGCGCCTGGCAAACCTACGGATAGCGTTCCGATACCTCAGTAAGGAGTCGTTCAAGACTCTGTATACCATTTACGTCAGGCCCATACTTGAGTATGCAGCACCAGTTTGGAATCCACACCTAGTCAAGCACGTCAAGAAATTAGAGAAAGTGCAAAGGTTTGCAACAAGACTAGTCCCAGAGCTACGGGGATTGTCCTACGAAGAAAGGTTGAGGGAAATTGGCCTGACGACATTGGAGGCCAGGAGGGTCAGGGGAGACATGATAACGACATACAAAATACTGCGCGGAGTAGACAAGGTGGACAAAGACAGGATGTTCCAGAGATGGGACACAGACACAAGAGGTCACAATTGGAAGTTGAAGTCTCAGATGAATCAAAGGGATGTTAGGAAGTATTTCTTCAGTCATAGAGTAGTCAAGCCGTGGAATAGCCTAGAAAGTGAAGTAGTGGAGGCGGGAACCATACATAGTTTTAAGGCGAGGTATGATAAAGCTCATGGAGCAGGGAGAGAGAGGACCTAGTAGCAATCAGTGAAGAGGCGGGGCCAGGAGCTATGAATCGACCCCTGCAACCACAAATAGGTGAGTACAAATAGGTGAGTACACACACATACACTCACATACACACACACACATGTACATATATACAACAGGCCTAGTGTTTAATCGACATGTGCCTAGGACAAAATGGTAACTAACATAGCTCGACTCGACTCACGAATTCGTAATGACACGATTGCAAACAAACCATACCACGGGGAGGCTTAGGGACAGTCGTGCGCGGTTGTGCTCCGTCAAAAACTGCGTTTCTTGATAGTAGCAGAGGGAACAGAATGCGGGAAACAAGCGTGTGCAACCATAAAGTGCATTTACTCCTATGAACAAACAAAAAAGGAATATCAGTGAACACTAAACAGGAAAATATGGATTATAGTGTCACATGGAGAGTGCCGGTGGAGGAATGGTTACTTTTTTTTTTATATTTTATTTAAAAACTTTACGGCTTAATATTAAATAAAAAGATATAAAATGGGTACAGTAGGATCCTCAATCCTACAGAACATACACTAACAAGTTATAACAACACATTGTAATTGGCATAAAAGAGGTTACCCATATACACTCAAAAATTTTTCCATATAACATACTACTACAATATAAACAATATAAACTATATAAACCTTTCAGATTTATATAGTTAACATAATATGACTGTGACATATGACAAAGGTTCACAGCCTTTACAGTAGATAATCAGAGGAATGACCTACATCATAATCTCATTAAAAAAAAAGTACATGCTCTTCCCAAAATTAACCCCTATACAATAAGAATTACATAAAAACATACATACGTGCCTCACTACAATCCCTCTTTAAGCATTGAAAAAATGAAAATCCTAAGCCTCACACTTAAACTAAATAAATATTAATACACCCTCTTCCACCGGCTGAGCACATTATATAAAGTAAAGAGACTAAACAATACTCTCCCCATTACAAAACTTTAACGAGGCATTACAAATTTATGGAAGTCATTAGCCTCCCATCTCTCATCAACTGGATGAGCACATTATATAATGCTAAAATAAAGTCAGTACACTCGCTAAAACCCCAACACTAAACACAAACAAAATAACAATTTAAAAAACCTCTCATTGCGATACGATTATCGCATATGAAATATGCCTAATAAAGGTTATAAACGTACACTCTACATAAACCCAAAAGCTCTTGACACAATTCACACTTAATACATGAAGAAGGTCATGACGACCCTGCCACATCAAACACAGAATTCTCCATTCGTTACTACGTAATTAATTGATATCACCTTTGCTTTCTGTGCCCACTTGCATGCTACATACACTTATGCCACACATCTACACCTATACCCACATACACCTCACTCTCACCCCTCCCCATGAGGCGACCCCCTTTGTCCCCCTGTATTCCCACTTCTCATATGTAATCCCCAAACCCCCACCCATTACTCACTCAGCCCAAGTCATAGATTCATGAGAAACCCTAACGTTAACATTCTATAACCTTCCGAAAAATCCTTTTCCCTCCTCCTCCCATACAGTTCTCTATTACGACACATCGTACGATAAACCGTTACCGCTAGTACCCGCCTCCGCACCTCACAATCCCCCCCTCCCCTTCATCACCCACGATATATATATATATATATATAATCCACTATTATATAATCCAAAGCTCTTGTGACACTCTCATCGAACCCTCCCACGTCTAGGCTTAGTGCACGCAGAACCGATACCCCTCGGCCCCCCACCCCCTGTACAACCCTACTTAACCAATACCTAACACCCTCCAGTCCCTCACAAAAGTATACTGCATGGAACGCCGTCTCATCCTCCCCACAGATTCCACACCTTCCGCCCACAATTACCCCTCTGGTTCTTAGTACCTCCCCCGACGGTAGTATGCCATGCAGAAAACGATACGTTACCTCCCTTACCCTAGGCTTTAACTTCAACTTGCTAAACCTATACCAAATACTCTTCCATGCGTACATGGGGAACAATCCCTCAACTGGTACAACAATCCTTTCTGCAAGCAGCCTACACAAAACCCCTATTCGAATTTTCCTGGGTTCTCTAACCAACATCAAAGCCCTCAAAACAGTTTCACATTCCCTCAACTCCACACCACCATACAACTTACCCAACCTATCATGTGCTTTTCCCAGCTGCCCTCCACTCACACCTTCGGGCAAAACCTCCCGTTTAAGAAACACACATTTAATCCTCCTTCTCAGATCCATCAACCCCAACTCACCCTAGCGCACAGGTAACATTACAACCTCTCTCTGCAGCCAATCGTACCTTGAACCCCAGAAAAAGTTAAACACCCGTCTCAGAATTCCCACAATCGCCATCCCTGTTAATGGGAACACGGCTGCTACGTGCCAGACCTTACTATACAATAATACATTTATAACAATCACTCGTTGCACGAGAATCAGATGATGAGGTCGCAATGCACCCAGACGCCCCTGAATCCTTTCCATTAATCTATTCGAGTTTTCCTCTCGAGCAGCGTCCAAGTCATCCTTATAGGTGATACCACACATTTTTAAAGACACCGTTTGTTGCCTCGCAACGTTACATCTCCCCTTCCCCCTCCACCCAATCACCCAACCCCATGATCATTGACTTCTCGCTATTTACCTGCATCCCTGTTGCATTTCCAAACAGTTGCACAACATCATCCAAAACCCCCAACGCCATCCCCTCTCGAACCAGGACTGTTGTATCGTCTACATATCCTATTATTCCAGGCCAAACTTTCCCGACCTCTCCGACACCTACACTCGTGTCACATACACAACGTTCAACCATTCTATAGAAGGGGTCCTGAATGCATGCAAACAACATTTGTGACATGGGACACCCCTGCCTAAGTCCCCTACCCATTACAATCTCCTCCCCCAAGCATCCATTAATCCAGTGGTTCCCAAACTTTTTCAGCTTGTTACCCAATTTAACATGCCACATAAAGCATGTTACCCCTTTCACAAAATGTTGTTATTATTGATATATATGGCTAAACGTGAACGTATACAGCCTCGCATACTCTGCTAATCCTAGCAAAACCATTGAAAACGTAAGAACCACACATACATTATATATAAAATTAATAATAGCTACAAATTCACAGTAACAGTGGGTAAATACTAACTATATACTGCACAGGGCAGTACACATACATACCAGCTTATGTCTACCTCGGCTGATGCTCACAGATAAACTGACAGTGTGAAATAGAGGCAGCCTCAGGAAGTGAGTGACGCGTACTGGACAGGTCGATCTGGGCTACTGAGTGACTTTTGTCCTGAAGCATATTTGTCAAAATACTTTTGGGTTTCCACACACTTAGCTATATATTTCTTCTTTTCTAATACTGTATATTAGTTTTTGATGTTTATTGTTATTTGGTTTAACTTTATTACTTACTTATAATAGGTTTACTTTACAACTTTATATACTAAGACAAAGTTAACAATAATCCTCATACCGGGTACCGCATTGTTTTCTTGATTTTCGGAATTCATAACTTTTTTTCTTTCACCCCTCCATTACCCCCCCAAAAATGGTTAAATTACCCCCAGGGGGTAATTTACCCCCAGTTTGGGAACCACTGCATTAATCTGTACCTTCATCTTAGCTCCATTGCACAACGTGGTTACCCAATTTCTTCCCCATAACCCTGCCTCCTAAGTATAGCTACTGTGGAGAAATTTTCTCCAGGAGGGGGTATCAGCCCCCTTCAGCCCCTTTCAGCCCTTTCAGCCCTGAGGGGCCCAGCCCTCTCAGAAGGGGCAAGCGTCTTGTTTACTGCTACAGTGAGTAATTGATCGCAGATGCAGTACGAGTATGTGACGTGGTCAAGCGACCGCTGCTCCTTGCAGTCCAGTGTTGCAGAGTGTATTTTAATAAGAGACAGTACATCTCTTACCTTAGCAGGACAATTAAGGAAAATCCTGCTCCCACTTTATTACCATGGTAAAGATAGTGGACATTGTTGTCTATGCTGAAGACAGCAAGATTTAAACATTCTGCTTTGCTTCATCGAGGAAGTGGCAAGGAAGCAAAAGTACTAGGTCAGCTTTTCCTTTGTGCTGGGGGCAGTGACTGTGTGGGGGGCTGTGGCGTCTTCAGATTACTTTTGACTCTACTGAGAGTGACACTGACACCAGGATAACCAACAAAGAATGATCTGTGTGTTAGTGTGAACAAAGTGTCTCACAAAACACAATAAACACTTACAGAGAAGTGTGATCAGCTTCTTCAGTGATATTGTGTGAACAATTATTGATGAACAGTGTAACGAGTGTTGCGATCCAACAGAGTGTAGTGCGACATTCTTCAAGGAACACTATTCTTCAATCAACTCAATGGATATCCGGGCATAATTATGGGTCAGATACATATACCCAGGTAAGTGTTCTAACTCGTGATGTGCTGCTATTGACTGCGCAGTTGAGTATAAAATCGTGAGTTAGTCACTTATCATAAACCGCGGTGATATGCGGACTTTTGAGTCCACACACATAAGTTTGTCAGCCATCAGTGAATGAAATATGCTGACATAACACCCCCTAGGGGTAATTTATAATCTTACAAATTATAACTCATTTACAGCCCGTTGAAAGATGACTTCGACAGCTTCTCAAGACCTTGTCTGCAGGGGCGGCTTTGCAGGCGATGAGCTGTCTCTCTAAGTTAAGTTTATCTATATTTAAAGTTAGCTGGTAATCCCATTTCTCAACAGCTCCCAATGCTCCCCTTTCCACCCTGTCATAGGCCCCCTGCCAGTCTAAGGCCAACAATGCCACCCTCCCTTCCCCCCTTTTGACTCCACAAAACTTCTCAGTATTCCATGACCTTCAATCATCGACCTTCCAGGCAAACCATACTGCGTTTTCGAAACCACTCTCCCTACCACACATTTAAACAGATTACCCAAGACTTTAGCAAACAACTTATAATCAGCACATAACAGAGATATGGCAAGGTACTCCTTGAGGGTGTGCTGCCCCTTACCCTTCTGGACCAACACTACAACTGCTGTTGCTTGCTTGTCCCTCATCACACCCTTCTCCTTCATCTGATAAAATAACCTACCCATGAAACCCCTTATCACCTCCCAATGTTGGAGATAAAATTCAGCCGGGAGACCGTCTATTCCTGGTGCTTTGCCCTTCCTCATTCCCCTTAAAGCCAACTCTATTTCCTCTTCCGTTACTACCCCCCTAAAGCCTTCCTATCACTATTCCCTAAATTACACGTCACATACTCACACACCTTCTCTAAAGCCACATTCCCCACCTTCCCACTTGTCCAATACCCTTCATACCATTTATCCACATACGCACACATTCCTTTCGTAGTTAGTATCTCCTGACCCATTCTATAACCCCCCGCCATCTCATGTACCTCTAACCTCGGAACAGCTGTAACCTGCTGTCTTTGTTTTTGACATCGCAACACACACGCTGATGGCTTGTCTCCCCAAAGCACCTCCTCTACCCCTGCCTGCACCCTTACCACTTCAAACCTCTCATTTTGCAACTCCCTCAGTCTCCCCTTGACCTCGACAATTTCATCCATAGGATAGTTGCCCCCCACAGCCCCCTTCCCATAACAGCCCCTTATCCTGTCTTCTAAATAATTTGAAAGTCCATATTTTAAATCATTTACACGTTTGCCCATCCCCACATAATATTTCCTAATCCTTTCCTTGGCTACACAATCCCACCATTGTACGACATCTTCCACTCCCTGTGCCTCCTCGCTAAGCTCCTTTCATAGGACAGAAAATCCCTCTAACCCCTCCTCATCACTCAATGCACTTAAATTTAATTTCCAGTAACTCATGTATATTTCTGCAAGCGCCTCCCACCCAACCTCCACCAACACTGTTCCAAGATCCGACCATGCTACTTCAACAGTTTTGAAAGATCGCACTACAACCCAGTGAGAAAGAAACACTCTATCTAACCTCGCTGCATACCCTCTCCTAACAAATGTATGCTCTGTCTCCCACGCCTCCCCTCAAACGCGTCCCTTAACCTAATATCCCTCAATAAATCTCTTAGGGTCACCGACACATAGCCTGCCCCTTTCGGTTCCACATCAGCTCTCCTAATAACGCAGTTCCAATCACCTCCTACTATTGCCACCTCCGGTAATGCACGAAAAAAAAAAAACACAAGGTCCTCACACACAAACTCCTGCTTCACCTGTACGTTATTCTCTGCAGGCGCATATAAGCTAATAAAGGCCACACGTTTGCCCATCCACCAACCAACTACGCGCAACACCCTTCCCCGTCCCCCCCTCACTTCTCTGCAAAACAAATGGGCTCGCCTCCCTAATTAATATACCCACCCCTCCTTTCAAACGGACAGATGGCAGGGTTACCACCTGAAACCCCGCCACCTCCAACACCCTACCCTCCTTAAAATTATGCTCCTGAAGGAGCACAACATCCATTATAAATTTATTCAGAAACATTCTAAACCATTTTCTCTTTACACTATTACACAAACCTTTAACGTTTACTGTCATACAGAGGAGGCCTATTAAAGTTTCCACCCCTGCCTCCTCTCTTAAGATAAGATAAGATAAGATTTCGTTCGGATTTTTAACCCCGGAGGGTTAGCCACCCAGGATAACCCAAGAAAGTCAGTGCGTCATCGAGGACTGTCTAACTTATTTCCATTGGGGTCCTTAATCTTGTCCCCCAGGATGCGACCCACACCAGTCGACTAACACCCAGGTACCTATTTGCTGCTAGGTGAACAGGACAACAGGTGTAAGGAAACGTGTCAAATGTTTCCACCCGCCGGGAATCGAACCCGGGCCCTCCGTGTGTGAAGCGGGAGCTTTAGCCACCAGACCACCGGGCCACTCTTCACTCTTCCGATGGGTACCAGAATGTGTGGGTCCACTTGTCACTTGCACACTTCCCTCTCCCCCCCCTTCTTTCGGTGCCTCCTGTCATGGCCACCACTACCTTCACCCTCAGCCCATATCTGCTTCCCAGTTCTCTGCGCTGGCATTAGGACATCATCTGAATCCGATGCAGCGGCTCTTTCTTGTGACAGGCGCATCCTCCATAGCTTGGTCTGGGGATGCCTCACAATGTACTTCAACCTCCACTGTACGTAGTTGCAATCAACTCGGTGACACCTCAGTCACGTTGTCACTCCCGTCGTCTGAATAGTTCTGTTGTTGATGCACCACAGCCGCCAACTCGTCTTCTACAACCTTTCCAGGAGCAGCCACCTCCTCAGGCGGTGACAAGGACTTCAGAACCTAGGCTAATTCCTCCTCAATTTCCAACACTTCCTCCTGTACTGTTTGCTCATCCCGATCCTCTGGAAGTGTCTCTAGGCCAGGTAACTGGTCAAGGGCCTCACCCTCTCCCCCAGCATTATGCACCTCATCCACTATCTCGCTCCATAGACGACCACGCCCTCCTTGATGTCGTTGATCATCACCTGCTTCCCCCGGTGTAGAAGCGGATGTCTCCACCTCTAGGCCAGCAGCTCGTGGCACTTGTAACACTCTGCCGCTATGTGATCATATTCCCCACATAGTCGGCATGTACGCCTTTGCCCGGCATATGACACCATGACCTGTGTCCTGAATTCTTTTAGGTACACGTAAGACGGTATGGAGTGTTGCAATGTCATTTTTAGGTTAAAAGTGCCCTCCGGCAGACCTGTGTAGGCACCCAGCACTTACCATGCTGGGCCAAATGAACAGTTCCGTATTCCTCAAAAACTTATCTGATATCTGTCTCATCAGCCTCAAAGGGGACATTACGCAGCTTAATCCATGTATAATGTCTGGATACATCGATCATCCTCACATGAACAGCTGGTGTTGCATCAAGACTTACATCCTTAAAACAGTTGACCAACGACTCATAAACCGTTGCTGAGAGCAGTTTCACAAAAAATCTAAGTGCTCTGTTCAATGCTACTCCGTACAACTCTCCATCCTGAATGCCATACGTGTCTCTGATGATTTTAGGTAGTAATACCTGGGCTGAAGCTGGGATTATTGCCCCACTGAGAAGTTCAACGCCGACAGTGTTGATCCTTTGTCTATAACTGAATGCCATGTTGACTAATGGTAGTTCTCCTGGGTTGACGGCAGAGGTGCGACAAGCACCACCTCACACTACTGCAGTCAGGGAACTGAATTGCGTTTGCGCAGGAAGTCCACACGGCCCGAGAGGGATGCGAACAATGCAACGGTTACTGTGGGGAATAGACCTGACCAGCACTAGTGAATTATTGCCGGATGTCGACACAAGTGGAAATAAACAAATATTGATCTGTCTATAAGTAATATTGTGAGTGACAAGAATATATATTTGCAGTGACATAGTGAACTAAATTGTAGATAAGAGTATCTTAATTATCCCCCAGTATAGTGTACAATATATAGTGTAGATATTGGAATATCTTACAAGCGACTGGCACAAGCGAACTATTGCCAGAGGTCCAGTGTAGTGTTAATAACGGATGAGTAATTACTATAGTCATAAGAGATAAAACGAGTGGTGGTAGCATTGAGGTGCAGGGAATCACAGCATACATAAATTGAGCATGCATTCCATAGAAGTGTAGGAGAAAGTTAGTGTAGGCCTAGCTGCTGTGTAAATAATAAAACAATGATCCCAGTATAGTGCTGTGAAAAGTTTATCTTGAAAGAATACAGTGTATATCCTTGAGATAAACAGTGTACAGCACTAAATAAAAGGAAATTAAATGATGATGATAATAATAATAATAATAATAATAATAATAATAATAATAATAATAATAATAATAATAATAATAATAATAATAGTGAAGTGTGGCAGTGTGGGTAAGTCTTGCCTCACACCCACCCTACACCCACCGCCCACCCTACACCACCACCCACATACTGCAAACTTGGTTCACATAAATACATCTTGCATATTACTGGCACCAGCAAGAGAAAGGTAAAGTGGAAGTCAGTTTTCTTCCATGGCATACAGAGTGTAGTAGGATACAGACAGGATGTCAGCACAGCATGTCTGTGGGATATGTAAAAAAAATCCTTGGAAGGAAATCCAGAATCACATGCAGTCTATGCTTTTCCAAACACCATATCTCATGTATTAGACTAAATACAGCATCAAAAAATGACCTCGAACTAGCAAGATGTTTCTGGTTGCACAATAAAGATGTAGAACTTTTGGCAGGTATCAGAAAGGTACTAAGGAGAGTAATAAATGATAAAAATAATCAAGAAAACAAAGATGACCTCTTGGATAGACTACGAAAAATATATAAAACATGGGAGCAAGAGATAGTGTATCAAAAAATGTAGAATGCCCATACTACAACAGATGACTCAAAACTATCTAGTCACCCACATAGTGCTAAACCAGACCCATCCCCCAGTCATAGCACTAATACCCACAGTGCAGGAGCTGGCCCAGGCTCAGCCCCCAGCCCCAGTGCTGACTCAGACCCAGCCCCCAGCCTTACTGCCAGCCCAGACTCTACTAGGGACCCTACCACAACCACCACTAAAACCGTAAATATACAACCATCATTGCACAAGACCGTGGCCCACAGTACAGATGTTGAAGAGGAGTCTCCTCCTTCTTCCTCTACTGAGGAAAGTAGATGGAATCCAGGATGGGGTGGCCCTGGCTTGGATGCTGAGGATTATACTGCAGTCCCAGAACCTGCAGAAATTGACAACACACCTCCCAACAATTCTCAACCAAAGGTGAATTTGTGCAAATATTATTCTTGGGGCATCTGTAAGCATGGAATATCAGGAAAAAAATGGGACATGCAACTTTGAGCATCTCAAAAAATGTAGCGACCTCCTGTCTAAAGGAGTGTGTCGTTCTTCTTCCTGTACTTTCTTTCACCCAAAAATGTGTCACTCCTCGGTCCTCCAGAAGCAGTGTTACAACATTTACTGCCCTGTATACCATCTAAAAGGGACCAGGAGGCACAGTACCCACAAGACAAACAATAGTAGCTACGACAACCCAACTCCAGGTGATTTTTTAGTGACAGAAAATGGAAAAAGAAAATGGAAGGAAATAACAAAAATAGTCCACAAGTGAGGTAGTTGAAGTTCTATCAATAAAGATCGAGAACCAAAACCTGGTCATTGTGGTTGTATTTAAGCCACCAAATGCAACCTCACAACAGTTCAAGGAACAGCTACTGAAAATTGATTACTGTCTGGAAAGCCTTCCAGCTCCATCCCCAAACATCTTACTGCTTGGTGATTTCAACCTAATGCATACAAAATGGAAGAATGTAGCAAATAATGTTATAGCTGAAACAATCCCCGGAGGTAGCGCAGATGAAAGGTCACACACACATGAGCTACTAAGTCTCTGTGAAAAACACACCTTAAGCCAGCAGATAGTGGAGCCAACAAGACTAGAAAACACACTTGACCTTATCTTCACAAATAATGAGGACCTGATAAGAGACATAAGAATATCAAAAAACAACTAATTCCGATCACAACCTAATCGAAGTCTAGACGTACATGCATAGGGGTCCTGATCAGCAGAATGCATGTACCTGTGAAGGTGTCTTCACAAAATACAACTTCAACAACAAGAACATCAACTGGGACCAGGTAAACAATGTCCTAAACGAAACATGTTGGAAAGATATCTTAAATGACATGGATCCAAACCAGTGCCTTGAAAGGATCAACTTCCTGGCAGCTGAAGAATTTTCTAGGCATATTCTCCTAAGAAAGAAGAAGATCAGGAGTAAGCTGGAGAGAGAAAGATGCTCCCTCTACAGAAGACGACGAAGAGTCACTGAGCTCCTCAGGAGTGCTAGAATATCTGATACACGAAAGAAGGTGCTGACCAGGGAAGTGGAAACTATCGAACTTAAGTTAAATGACTCTTACAGGAACCAGAAGAGATAGGAGGAGCTTAAAGCTATTAGTGAAATTGAAAGAAATTCAAAATATTTCTTTTCATATGCCAAAAACAAGGCAAATACCACATCTAGTATCGGGCCTTTACTCAGACAATATGGGACTTACACAGATGACAACAAGGAAATGAGTGAAATATTGAAATCCCAGTACGACTCTGTGTTTAGTGAACCACTAATCAGTCTGAGGATCGACGACCCAAATGATTTCTTCATGAATGAGCCTCAAAACTCCATAAATGTATGCCAGATTTCCGACATCACCCTAACTCCGATAGATTTCGAAAAAGCCATTGACAACATGCCCATGCACTCAGCCCCGGGCCCAGACTCGTGGAACTCTGTTTTCATTAAGAAATGCAAGAAACCCCTCTCGTGTGTCCTAAGTACACTATGGAGGAGGAGCTTGGACATGGGTGAAATTCCACAGTCACTTAAAACAACGGATATAGCCCCACTCCATAAAGGTGGTAGCAAAGCATTAGCTAAGAACTATAGACCAATAGCTCTGACGTCCCACATCATAAAAATCTTTGAAAGAGTGCTAAGAAGCAGGACTGAAAATCACCTGGATTCCCAAAATCTGCACAATCCAGGGCAACATGGGTTCAGGGCAGGTCGCTCCTGCCTCTCACAACTACTGGATCACTATGATATGGCCTTGGATGCACTGGAAGAAAATCAGAATGCAGATGTAATATACGCAGACTTTGCAAAAGCATTTGACAAATGCGATCATGGTGTAATAGCCCATAAAATACGTGCTAAAGGAATAACTGGGAAAGCGGGAAGATGGATCTTCAACTTCTTAACAAATCGAACACAAAGAGTAGTGGTCAACAGAGTTAAATCGGAGGCTGCCATAGTGAAGAGCTCTGTTCCACAAGGCACAGTACTCGCCCCAATCTTATTCCTCATCCTCATATCAGACAGACAGAGATATACATCACAGCCCTGTATCATCTTTTGCGGATGATACTAGGATCTGCATGAGGCTGTCATCTGCTGAGGACGCGGTTAACCTCTAAGAAGATATAAACAAAGTTTTCCAGTGGGCAACGGTAAACAATATGATGTTCAATGAGGACAAATTCCAACTACTCCGTTATGGAAAACTGGAGGAGATAATAAGTAGAGCAGAGTATGCTACAGACTCTGGCCATACAATAGAGTGGAAAAATAATGTTAGGGACCTGGGAGTAGTAATGTCTCAGGATCTCTGGCTTTCAAGGATCGTAACAGTGCCACGATCGTAATAAAGTTGGAAACCCCGACACCCGCCTCAATGAACACATTTACGCATTGAACATTAAAATGGTATAAAATACCGACAGGTTGTTAGGTAAGACACATATGCAACAGTTAGGTATCTTTATTATGAAACGTTTCGCCTACACAGTAGGCTTCTTCAGTCGAGTACAGAAAAGTTGATAGAAGCAGAAGATACTTGAAGACGATGTAATCAGTCCATCACCCTTAAAGTTTTGAGGTGGTCAGTCCCTCAGTCTGGAGAAGAGCATTGTTCCATAGTATGAAACAATAGTTCCCACTAGTTCTCCTACCCATCCATCACTCTCCCTGTCGCTTTCCCTTCTTCTTTTCCCCCTCACTAACGCACAACTACAGCACATAACCCAGAAAAAAAAATATGGTGGCTTAGAGGGAAACTCGAAGGCCCAAGTGATCAGAAGAGAATGGTTTTGGTAGGGAAGAATGGATGGTAGAGCAATGCAAAAGGATGGAATAATAATGGGAGAGCAAACTAGGAGAGGTTTCTACAAAAATGGAGAAGAGGATGAAGGCAGAGCTTTCTGTGAAGTTGGAAAACAGGTTGGTTGAGGAGAAGAAGAACCGAGAGTCACAAATAGAAACTTCAGTAGCCAGGATAAGGGTCCTAGAATATGAGGTAAATAGCTTGAAGAGGAGACATAACATCTGAAACTGGTACACCCCACCTGAACGAGGGTTGCACCGGGAAGGAAGAAGACAACTTATGCTAAGGCCCTATTAGCCACAAAGCAGGGCCCAGGAATGATGGAGGAGAGCAGTTGGGAGTGAAGGATGGTGGTAGGGAATGGGGGTGAAGGTGGAGAGGGGGATAGGTCACATGCAGAGGCACGACTATGTCACCAAGAGCTACAGAAAAAAATAAGGGGGAAAATGGCCATGTACAAACAGGAACCAGAGACACAGAGGGAAAGGCTTCAGGAGAGCAAGGGAAGGACAAACAATGAAAGGTGGCAGGCAGAAAGACAGGAGATTGAGACCATCATCAAAAAAATAGGCAAAGAGGGCATGTGTGAGTTTGTAAATTTTCAGAGAATAGGGGTTTACTTGAAGGTAAGAAAACGGCCAATCAAGCTGATTTTCAGAACAAGAAAAACCACAGTTGAAGGAATCATCAGTATATGAGAAGGTGTTCCTAGACTGAGACAGATCAAAAAAAGAATGACAACAGCTGAGGGAGAGGACACAAAAGCAAAAGGGGCTAGGAAGAGAGACAAGGACAGAATCAACAGAGGGCAACCAGAGCAGGACCGAGCAACAAGAGCAAGCACACATAGAACCATCCTCAGAACCCCACAACCAAACATGCTATCCCAGCTCAGACCACAACCCACACTCACAACCCCCACCCCCAAAACACAGTGTTGGAGAAGAAACTGAAAGTTGATACAACAATGCTTATGGAATAACAAATAAGTGGGAGGAATGGCACAAGAGAGTCAAAGAGGCATCACCAAACATCATAGCCCTCAGAGAAACCAAGCTCAAAGGGATGATAACAGATGCCATCTTTCCAACTGGATATCAGATTCTGGGGAAAGAGAGAGGAAACAGAGGGTGTGGAGGAATGGCACTGCTGAACAAAAACTGATGGGATTTTGATGACCTGGAGAGAGAGGAGACAGAGGAGACATTTTAATTGAAAATAGTGATTGGACAAAGCATGCTAATAACAATTTTGTAATTAACTTATCAGATGAAATTTTAGACAAACATACAACTGCTGCTCTAGGTTTTGGCCTAAGTTTTGCAACTTCAAAAAAACTTAATAATGTTGAAATTTCAAAAGCCTTTTGTAACTTTGAAAAATTTTCTGATTTATCCTCTGATGAAATTAATATTAGTAAAGGAATGGTATATAGCTCTATGTTAAAACCAAACATTCCCAATTGCCCTCAAAGATTCTTTAAGTCTTATGATACACTTAATAACAATAAAAATTTGCGCCTTACTAAAGCAGACAAAATAAATGCAATAGTAATTATGAAAGAAAATGATTACCAAGAAAAAAATGAATAATCTCTTAGATGATACTGAAACCTATTCTAAACTTAGGAAAAATCCCCTAGAAACCGTTAACAGCAATTTCAATAAAACAATAAAACTTCTACTGAAAGGCAAAGATGAATTAGTCAAACAATTTACTTCCACTAATCCATCTTTACCTTACATGTATGGACTAATAAAAACACACAAACCAGGGAATCCAGTCAGACCAATTATTAGCTCCATAGGGTTAGTTTCATATAAATTATCCAAATGGCTTGTTGATATTTTGAGCCCTATTGTTGGCAAAATTTCTAACTTTAATGTTAAAAACAACATAGACTTGGTTGATAAATTAAGCTCCTTGACTGACTTAAATGATTTTAACATGGTTAGTTTTGATGTTACTTCCTTGTTTACGAAAGTTCCTGTTGATGATTTATTAAGTTTCTTATCTGAAGAACTCGTTAACTATGATTTACCATTGCCAGTTCCTACTATCATTAAATTTATTAAACTTTGCATTGTTGATGCAAAATTTGTATTTAATGATAAGTTTTACACTCAGAAGTTTGGTATGGCAATGGGAAATCCTCTTTCACCTGTTCTTAGTAACCTATACATGGAATTTTTTGAAACAAGGTTGCTAAACACAATCCTCCCTAATAGAGCTAAATGGTTCAGATATGTTGATGATATTTTGTGTCTTATGCCCAGAAATGTAGATATACCCCATTTCCTTGGAAAATTAAATAGCTTAGCCCATTCTATAAACTTTACTGTTGAGTTTGAAGAAAATAACTCATTGCCTTTTCTAGATGTTTTAATTATTAAGGGTAATAATGAATTCAAATTTAAAATTTACAGAAAACCTACAAATAACTTTTTTTTTTTTTATATTTTATTTAAAAACAACATACACATGATACAAGCCGACAATTAGCAAATCAAAAACCGTGACAGACAATGTCAGTACACACACAATAAACAAAAAAACATTTTAACATATTGATATAACGAAATTCTACCGTAAGAAACCCAACCCGTGTTACGGGAAAAAAAAAAAACATACCGAGTACTAAACAGAACGTCGGAGTCATTATAAAACATGTAGGAATAAGTCCTATAATCATGTATATATGTATATACATACACATGCACATATACACATACATGTATGTACACATATGTTCTTACAGCACAGACTGGATTATACTAGAACAAAAAAAAACACAAAAAGACTTATCACTAAATAACCTAGACATAAACTAAATATATAACATCCAGAACAGAAGCGGCAGACAATGTCAGGTACACACAAGAAAACATTGTAACACCTTGATATAACAAATTCTACTAAAATAACCCAACCAACCGACTTCCAAACAAACAGTCGGAGTCATTATAAAAAATTTAGGAATGAGTCCTACAATCATATATATATTTTTACATATATGCATGCATATACACACATACGTGTATGTGCACTTGTTCGTACAGAACAAACTGGATCATACATAGAAATAAAGCGCTAAATGACTTTTCACCAAATAAACTAAAAAAATATTACATCCAATGATAGAACTATACCTAAGACATTGGTTCCCACAAACACACCTACACACACACAAAGTTAATGTTACCGATTAACACTCAATATATAATATGACCTTCCAGTCAAATGAAGGGTATATATAAACCCCATCAAATACTTATATATTTTCGTACATAGGTCATTTTGTACCCATTCAATACGATAAAAAAGAGACGTATGACAAGGATAAATCTATCATCAGATTCGAAAATATAAAACATATCCTCACAATATACATATAAATATAAACCCCCTATATAAAATGGTTCTTATAACAATAAGAAAAAAAACAGAAAATCACATACAACTTTTGACTCTGTGATTTTACAAATTCATAAGGTCTACATGCCCCTGAGCCCCCGACGGCTCCCTGCAAAAAAACTTTACCCACTTCAACCGCCTTGCAAACCAATCAACCTTCCTCATCAGGCTTCCAATCACTCCAAGAGGACACACCACTGAAGAGACCAACCCCTTGCCTCTCACCCCGTCACCAAACGGAGTAGACGTTCAACAGTAAGTCCACGATATCCCTCCGGAAAACTAATTACCCGCCTTCCCCCATATAATTGTTTGTTCCTACACGCTGTCCTATAAAAACACGCCGCCAATGCTTTTATCCTAATGTTTCCCTCCACCTCCCTCATCCCCCAAGAAACATTCAAGTAATCAACTATTACGTATCTGATAGCCCTCCCCACCCATTAACCGTTTTACCTTCAGTTTTTTAACATTGCGTACCTTTAACATAAACCGCAACATATCTTCACACTCCACTAAGTCCCTGCCACCCCACCATTTGCAGATATCCCCCATCACCTCCCCCACCCGAAGACCCCTTTCCCCCGCTGCCCGAATATACCTCTGCTTCACATATAGCGCCTTCACCCTAGACCCTAATGCCATCAATCCCAATCCTCCCTGTCTTACCGCGGTCATTACCACATCTTTGCCCAACCACGCCCTCCCAAAACCCCACACATACCTTAAGGCTCTTCTTTGTAATTCCATAATATCCTGACTTCTTAAGGGGTAAATTTCCGCCACTCCCCACACCTTACTATAAATCAGCGTATTTACCACCACAACCCTTTGATGCAAGGTTACATCCCCGGCCCTTAGACTCCTGAGCCTACTCAAAGCTCTGTCCATTACCATTTCTGAATTAACCCTCCTGCTCTCCTGTACATCTGCTAAATACAAAATCCCACAAATCTTTAGCCTATCTACAGTTATCCATCCAAACTCCTCCCCCAAGGTCCCTCCTACCCAAGCCCCTACCTCCAACAACCGTGATTTCTGCTTATTAACTCTCATCCCAGTAGCATTCCCAAAAAACTCAATTACCCTTCCCACTTTACTTAAATCTTCTATCTCATTAAGTAAAACAGTTGTATCATCTACATAACCAACAACATTCCCACAAAATCCACCTCTCTCCCCCATCCTTCCCATCCCACCATCAACCAGAACATAGAAAGGATTCTGCATAAATGCAAAGAGTATTTGGGAGAGTGGACACCCATGCCTTAAACCCCTCCCCATGCTTACTGAACTACCCAACCTACCATTTACCTGTACTCTCATCGATGCATTCTCATACAATGTCCTCACCCATCCAACCACCCTCCCTCCAAAACCCATTCTCACCATACTCTCAATCAAAAATTCCCTATCCACATAATCATAAGCTTTCTCCCAATCCAGACCTAGAATACCTCCCTTACTACTACCCTCAAGGAAATCCCGAATACGTCCATGACCTACCCGCATACTCCTCCCCGGGATACCAAATTGTCCCCCATGTATCACCGACCCCATGACCTTCTTCAGTCTATTACCCAAAATTTTCGCAAAAACCTTGTAATCTGCGCACATCAAAGATATTGCTCGGTAAGCACTCAACTCTCTTCCCCCCCTCTTCTTTGGCACCAAAACTATGACACCCGTACTTTGCGATGTGCCCAACTTCCCACTAGTTAACATATGATCCAATAGCCTAACAAAGCACTGCCTAATACACCCCCAATGTGCTCTATAAAAATCATTTGGTATACCATCTATCCCTGGTGTTTTCCCGGTACTCATCCCGAAAACTGCCTCTTCCACCTCAACCTCACTTTTACCAACCTCCAACCCCACTCTATCCTGCTCACTTAAAACGCTATGGAACCCCCCTTCAAAAATACCCTCCCAGGAACCCCCCTCCCTCCAACTCCATTTCTCCCTAAACCAACTATCAGCATAGAGACTCATACTTTCCGTGTTGGATAGGACCCGACCCTCTGGATACCCTCCCACCCCAGGGCTTGTCTCCAATTGTAGAATGGTGGTTACACTCTGTCGGTCCCTAAATTTACGTAAAACAAATCCAGACGGCTTATCACCCCACAATACATCCTCTAACCCCGCCCTAACCCTAATTGCATCAAACCTATCATTGTGTAATTCAGCGATTCTACTCCGCAGACTGTCCATGTCATCCCTCCTACCACCTCCCCCAACATAACAATCTTGCAACTGTCCCTCCAGATAATTTTGCAACCCAAAACGCCACCTCGCCTCTTCTCGTCCCCTAACCTTAAAAAAATTCGCTATTCCCGGTTTTGCCTGCATTTCCCACCAATCTAACAGATCTATCTCCCTGTCCCTAGCCTCCCAAAAAGGCAACCACCAATCACTGAAAAAAGGCCCCTCCCCCTCCTCCTTAAGAAGCCTTACATTTAATTTCCAGCACCCAGAATAAATACGCACCACTCCATCCCACATCAAATCTGCTATTACCGCCCTGTGATCCGAAAACCCCACATCGAAGGTTTGCACCCTCACAACATCTATACCCTGCTTAATATAAATTCTGTCCAATCGAGCTTCATATCCCCTACGGACGAACGTGTGCTCCACTAGGTATCTTCCCCTCCCCACCACATCAACAACCCCAATATCTCGCAATACATCCCTCAGCACACTCAGCACACAACCTGCCCCTCTCGGTTCGACATCACCACTCCTAATCACACAATTCCAATCACCACCTATTACTGTTATAGCAGGCAAACCTCTCAAGTGATACAGCAATACCTCTCTGACAAAATCTACTTTTACCCTGGTATTGCTAGTTGCTGGCATGTAAACTCCTACAAAACTAGCTCGACTCTCACCCCAGACACCATCCACCCTCACGACCCTCCCACCCCCCCCTCTTCCCAGCCGATGACACGCAAGGGGCTGGTCTCCTTTATCGCCACTGCTACCCCACCTTTCAATTGCAAACCACTGGTAACATACATCCAATATCATTTTAACCGCAACACACAACCAGCCCTATGATTATGCTCTTGCAAAAAGCAAATATCTACATCAAACCGCCGTAAAAACCACTCCAACCAAACTTTCTTAACCTCAGTCTTAAGTCCATTGACATTAAGCGTGACACTTCTGAAAATTATAGAAGGGGCGGCTTTCCCCTATGCCGCTGGGATTTACTCGCTGCACTTTTCACATTACGTATTCCCTTACCACTCGAGTTATCCTGTGCAGTCACCTCCCCCCTCCCTCTCCCACTGTGCAACTCAGGCGCACCTCTACCACTATGTGGCATCGGCTCCACAACCGCTGCCCATGACTTCTTCCCTGGCCTCTGCCCCGGGGTAATAACCTCGTCTATCTCTGATGCCGCAGTTCTTTTTCTAGAACTTCCACTTACACACATCTCACCCTCAGACGAATCCTCCTGGTGTACGGCCACCACATGCTCCAGCCTTTTCTTACTCAAGTCTTTCTCCACAATTTGTTGTCCCTCCAGCGCTCCAACTTCACATAAACTAAGGACACCTTCTGCACCGGGCTCCTCTCCATCCAAAAAATCCTTGATCACATCTGCCAGTAAACCCTCCTGAGTCGAAGCTTCCTGGACAAAAGACTCCTCAGATAACACCTTCGACTCCCCCGACTCCCCTGGGATAGTGACACACGTCTCCGCCTCCGCCACCTCCCGGTCGGCCTCCTCGCTCCAGAGATCAGGCCTCCGGCCTCCCGAGGCAACAGAGCCAGGCACCAAATCACACGACTGTTGAATCACAATCGGCGTTTCCAGAATTCGAGGAGCCCGCCTCCTAGGACACTGGGCTGCTATGTGCTCATAAGAGCTACACAGATGACCTGTTTTTCTCTGACCCGCATAGTACACATAAACCTGTGCTCTACAACCGGTCATCGTTACATAGGATGGTATAGGCCTTGTTAAAGACATTTTAAGGGTGTAAGAACCTTCTGGCATTCCTTCATATGGACCATCCCTCCATACCCCCATGGTTGCAGAATGCACTGTCCCATAACTGCGAAAAAACTCCTGTAGTCCATACGCCGTGGCCTCGAAGGGTACATTCCATACCTTCACCCATGTGAAGAACTTAGATATATATATATATATATATATATATATATATATATATATATATATATATATATATATATATATATATATATATATATATATATATATATATATATATATGGGTAAGCTACATCAACTTTTCAAACATTCCTGTGCATTATGCGTGCAAACTGCTGTTTTAACTCGCTGAACATATTCAAGTGTTTTAAACAATTTCGGATGATGCAAATTCACTCTGCACCATCATTCTGCACCATGAAGCTGCGCCCGTAGTGGAACATAACTAGTGCAGTGCAGTGTCGATCAATATTTCACTGATTAATAAATACTTAATACTGATTTGAGTTTAAAGATAATTATTATAATCAAAAAGAAGTGCTAAACCACAAGGATTATTCAGCATAGCAGAGCAGGGAAGTATGCAGGGGTAATGGGTAACAAGAGGGAGAGGGATGATTATTAGGTTATGGAGAGCAGCAGGGCAGTTGATAGTGCAGGGATAGAGGGTAGTTAGAGACTGAGGTAGAAAGGACTGGGGGGACTACTAGACGTATCATCATCAAAGTTTGTATAGTAAATCAGTTGCTGTCAAAAAGTCAATGAGAGAGGCTAGATTAAAGGAAGTTCCATCAGCAAGAAGGGAAGGTAAAGAAAGGGCAGCAGAGCAGAGACAACTTTGGAGGCAAATTCTGAGTGTTCGATGATAGAGTGGGTAGTCCAACAGAATGTGGCAAACAGATACTAAAACCTGATAATTCTCACAGAGAGGAACAGGGCACCTCTCCATTAGATATCCGTGAGTAAGACGAGAGTGGCTGATGCAAAGACGGAGGAGAGTAGTCTCCCAACCTCGACATTGATGACAAGAAGACGGCCAGAAACCTACACTCGGTTTAATAGAATGAAGTTTGTTATGGAGCAGATCAGACCAACGTTGTTGCGAATGGGTGCAAAGGTGGGTAGCAAATACAGCAAAGTAGTCTGTGAATGGAACACCTCTATATGAAACTGGGAGGTCATGTACTGCTGACCACGCAGCAGTGTCTGCCAGTTCATACCCCTGTACGTCAACATGATCAAGGACCCAACAAAAAACAATATCTTTGTGTTTGCTAGAGATACGGCATAACCAAAGCTGGATACGAAGAACTAAGGGGTGAGGTGTATCAAATTTTCGTATAGCCTGTAGAGCACTAAGGGAATCTGAAACTACCACAAATGGTGACACAGGCATAGATGCAATACGGATAAGTACTACAAGAATGGCACACAATTCAACTGTAAAAATGCTAGCAGAAGATAATAAATGCCTCACACGACACAGTCTGGAAACACTGCTGCGAATCCTACGCCGCCAGAAGACTTAGAACCATCGTTGTACACTGCGATGGTATGAGAATGATAGTGGAAATGGTTTAGAAAAAGAGAGCAGGAAGCCACCATAGGTAGTTGGGCTTTCGTGCATATCGCTGGGAAAGAACAGACATGAGCAGCTGGAAATTCCCAAGGGGGAATGTAGGCGAATGTAGGCGAAGAGAAAAGAGACAGAATAAATAGGGGTGATGAACAAATAAAGAATGTCTTCTAACATCAGTGACTATCCTATATATGGAAGGATTGTGGAGGTCATGAGATCGTACATTATATGTAGACAGCCTCTACTGTCTGCACAGACAGCCTATGCTGTCTGCCAGCTTAGTTCATATTTCACGGCACTAAGGTGCTGCCCTCTCTAGACCTGCCCAGGTCAGTGGGACGCTGGTCCCACTGGCACTCGCTGACTCACTCAGTGGCCTAGAAGCAGACAACATGGCCATGGGCACAACACACAAGCCTGTGTACCCACCCTAAGATATTGCAAATACAGTAAAAGAAGTGTCCTGGAACCACTTATCAATGAACCCCGCTTTCAATTCAACATTAATCTTGTTTCACATTGGTGGGAAGCAGTGGTCGCAGCAGTTGTTTGCCCAAAGAGAGGAAGGAAATGGAATGAAGTTGTGTTCACTTCATCACCCTACACTAGAAACATCCATCTCTCAACGAGTTATCCTGATGCCGTGTCTGCATGTTTCAGCATCCAGACACAGGTACAAGCAGGATCTAGCCAAAATTTGCCGAATTTCTTCGAGAATTGTAAGTGGAGTCCCATTGACGCCACTCTACAGCGTCCCACGCTGTTTCTCAAGTCACGTGTTCAGCATCACTTGTATGTTCTGCTGCTGTTGTTCAGCTCAGCACAGCTATTTCAGCAAGCCAGAGATGAGTTTTCTGGTGATTTCTGTATCCAGTGTGCATGTCTCCGTGTTTGTGGGAGAAAATGAGGAAGTGGCCATTCCTTGCCTCGCCCACGCTCGCCCTGCTGTACACTCACACCTCACCAGCCTACCATACACCACCATGCCATCACTCCCTCTGCTGTGTTTTCTGCATTTTTGTGTGAATTTATTGCCAGAGCTGTGTATCCAAGTATCCGAGGCCACTCGAAGCCACGTGGATCACTAAGCCACGTGGATCAGCAAGCCATGTGGATCAGAATGCCATGTAGATCATGACACCACATGGATCCTGATGCCATGTGAGGTGTGGCTGAAGCCACGTGGATCTACGAGCCATGTGAGTTACCGATGCTGCTGCCCGACGTCACGATGTCTGCCTGACGTCACCTCGAGATGTCTGCTGACCTCACAATGCTGCTGACGTCGCCTCGCGATGTCACGCCTGACATCATATGATGTCACATCGAGTGTTTCAGTATTTATGTCAGTATTGCCGAAAAGATTGAGAGAAGATATATGCCGTGTGTTAATTAATTCCTCTCAGTCAGTGTTCTCACACAGTATATGGCTTAGTGTCTATTTTGTTCACCGAAAAACATTATTTGCTAGTTTAAGCAATGTTGTACCGCATGTACCGTGGGTGTGTCTGCAGTTTTCCATGTGTCCAGTGTGGTCTTGAGCCCAGACCCCTGTGTAGCTCTTTGTTCCCTGTCACCCGGTGTGACCAGCGCATTTGACAGCTGATATTAGTCAGCTCTGAGCATATGAGCCCCTTTGTACAGAAAGCTCTTATGCTTGTCGCTCAAAGATGTTCTGCAGAATCGTACCTGCTACGTTTCCCATCGAGATTTGTTTCACTTCACCTCCAGACCTTCAGAGTGCAGTTATATGTAGAGAAACAAGTCTGGGGATGCTTAGACTAACCTCTGCTATAACTCCAACTGCCGAGAGAATGACACTTGTCAAGCCGCAGTTAGCCCTGTCGGCAGGCGCTGTGTCAGCCTCGTGTCACAAGCTTCACTGAGCAGCCTGCACAAAGATGATGTCACTTTGACTGCTAGCTCGCTCATTGCAGTCTGGTGTATGATGTTATGACCCCCAGATGTTTCCTCCTGAGTCGCTTGCCAGAAGTCCTGCTCAGTTGCCGAGTTTTGATGATGCTTCACTCGAGGGCACCAGCATGTCATGCCCCAGGTTGAATGAAACCTGCAGTGACTCCTACGATGACTGCTTCACCATTCCAGAGGAGACCGTACCCCGTTACGTCACAGCTCAGCCGCAGTGATGTCTCCTGTGTTGCAGTATCTGTCCAGATGCAGGAAGGCATGCAGTGATGCCCATAGACGCTCACTGCCTATGACCACGATGTTTAGCACACCCCATATGATTTTTTCTTCCCTCCCTGTAGGAAGTTTTTTTTCCATGTCCATATGTATATACATGTCTTTATTTTGTGTCCTGTGCCCTGTTCCTACGAGAGAGAGAACGAGTTTTTTTTTACCACCAGACATGGTCGGGACGACCATGTGGTAGGTGGCTGAGCATATGTAGACAGCCTGTACTGTCTGCACAGATAGCCTATGCTGTCTGCCAGCTTAGTTCATATTTCGTGGCACTAAGGTGCTGCCCTCTCTAGACCTGCCCAGGTCAGTGGGACGCTGGTCCCACTCACACTTGCTGACTCACTCAGCGGCCTAGAAGCAGACAACAAGCCTACTGGCTCTCTCCCTTGTGAGCATGGCCCTCCTGGGCCATGGGCACAACACACAAACCTGTGTATCCACTACGACTTTGCAAATAAAGTAAAGAAGCCTCCGCAGACCTATCATTCACTCACCTGCTTCCAGCATCACCAAATAAACTGGTTATATATAGGGAATGCATTGGGCATCACGGCTATCGAACAAGGATGGAATATTTGCCTCTGCATAAAGGCTCTCAACCGGTGAAGAGCGAAAAGCACTGTGGCATAGACGTAATCCCTGGTGATGGATGGGATAAGGCTAGAGAGAGTAGCAGGAGAGGCTGCTGAATAGAGCTGATCACCATAATCAAGTTTCAATAAAATTAGGGCTGAATGTAGGCGAAGGAGAGTTCTACGATCAGTCCCCCCTATCCCCATGAAAGAGAAGAGAGGGTTTTAAGAAGGTTCAACCAACTGACAAGTTTAATTTAGAGAGGTAATGTGAAGTTTCCAGGATAACCTACGGTCCAACAGAAGGCCGAGAAACCTGACTGTATCACGTTCTGGGATACATGAGCCAAATAGGTACCAGGGATGATCAGAGACGACTGAACGTCTAGTGAAAGTAATTCGGTAAGTTTTACTACTTGAAAATTTAAACCCATGAGTGGTGGCCCAAATGGAAACAAAGATGACTGCATGCTGGAGAAAAACTGCAATGAGGTGACAGTCAGCACCTGCACAAGCTATAGCAAAGTTATCAACATAGAGCAATGACCAAATATTGGAGGGAAGGATAGATACCAGATCATTTATAGCATGGAGAAAAAGTGTTGTGCTTAGAATACATCCCTGGGGGACACCTTCAGCTAAAGTCCGGAGAAAGTACATTATAAACCCAGACACGTAAATGTCTGTCAGTTAAGAAGTTCTTAAGGAAAAATGGCAGACTGCCTCGGAGGCCTAAGGAGTGGGCCTGGGCCAAGATATTATACCTCCAAGTTGTGTCATATGCCTTCTCAAGGTCAAAAAAGATGGCGATAACCGAGTGGTTATTGATGAAGGCACTACGAACATACGTATCCAAGCGAAGTAAGGGGTCAGTGGTAGAACGGCCCTTACGAAAGCCATATTGACTAGTGGAGAGACTATTGTGAATCTCTAAATGCCACATCAAGCGTCTATTTACCAGACGTTCCATCACCTTGCAAACTGCACTGGTAAGAGCAGTGGGACTGTAGTGAGAGGCATCATGTCCCACAGTACCCGGATTGTGGAAAGGTTGAACAATGGTAGATTTCCACAGTTTGGGAAGAACTCCTTGTGACCAAATAAGTTTAACTAGTCTTAAGAGGACTGCAAGGTCTGACTGATGTAAATGATGTAGCATATGAATATGAATGCCGCCAGGACCAGCTGCTGTTGATCGGCTAGCGGAGAGTGTTGCCTCCATTTCCAGAAGGGTAAAAGGCATTATAAGATTCTTCTTTGAGAGAAGACTTTGAGAAAAGAAACGAGGGGCATAGATGGAGCCCCTGAAAAATACCAACCAATTGATTACCAATTTCAGTGGCAACGTCAAGAGGGTTTGCTATATCGACACTGGCAACCCGAATAATAGGAGCTGGGTCGGGGGAGTATTTCCTACTCAGTTTCCCTATTTTATTTCTAGACTGCACTCATAGAGTAAACCAAAGTGATGGTAGAAACAATCTCACCAGCAAGTGCGTTTAGTGTAACGGATGACAGGGCTAGCAACCGCTCTCTTCTGTTGAAAATCTAGGTGTCTGTCTGTGGTTCTGTTGTACTGGTACCTGCCCCACTCAGCGCGTTTCAAATGTACTGCTAGAGCACAAGCAGGAGACCACCAAGGCACGCAATTCTGAGAATGCTTGCCCGAGGTGAGGTGTATAGAATGTGAAGCTGCAATTAAGATTGAAGTCTAGAAGAGGAGTAAAATTTCATCAAAAGAGGACGTGGAGAGAGCCTCATGAAAAGCAGTTAGATGCGCCTAAAGTTACTAATTCACCCGGTAAAATTGCCAGCATGGGCTACGAGGAGGTGGGGAATACGAAGAAGTAAGGATGATTGGAAAATGATCATTGTTATGCAAGTCCGGGAGGACAGACCAGTTGAAGTCGAGGACAGTTGAGGAATAGAAGACCGAGAGATTGATACAAGAGAGAGAATGAGTACGAGGATGAAAATGGGTGAGAGTACTCATATTTAAAACATGCAGGGTGAGAGAACTAACTAAATGCCGTGAGAGCCAAATGAGACCCTCTTCCCCCCGAGGAAATAGTGGGAATTAAAACCTCCAAGTAACAGAAGAGGTGCAGTAAGGAAGAAACTAGAAAGGCAACATCTGGGATAGATAATGCCCGAGAAGGAGAGAGATACAAAGAACAGATTTTATACCATTTATTCTGCAGTGTAATGCAGCGAAATGAACAAAGAGCTGGCAGTATGGAATATCAGTGTATAAGAAGGGCATTTTCATTAAAGGTTCAGTCGGCAAAAGGGTCCGATGAATACAATAAATCATAACCTGAGATACGATGGATAACAGCAGAGTGTAATTTTGGTTCTTATAAACACACACCAACAGGAGAAAATTGGGAGAGCAACACCTGAAGCTCACCCTGGTTACCTCTGAGGCCACGGATATTCCACAGTAAATAAACCATGATTTGTAATGAGAAAGATGCAAGAAATCTGCAGGTAAAGGTAGCTAAGGACTAGATGGGTTAGAAAAGTCTACATGTGGTAGCAGCTTAAAACTTTCAAGAGGCGAAGGAATGGGACACTGCGAAGAAAGGAGTTGTGCAGATGGAGAAGAGGGACGAGGAGGAACAGGAGATGGAGCAGTGTCTATCGAAGGTCCAGTCTCAGCAATATATTGTGAGATAGCTTCAAGTGGTTTGTTAGACAAGGACTATGTATAGGAGACAATGTTGGAGATAGAAGGAGGAGGGTGAGTAATGACTGGAACGACAATGGACCTTACCAATTTAGGGGAGAACGAAAGGATAGAGAGAACTGGAGAAGAAGTGTAGGAGGAGACAGAAGAGGAAGTAACCTGGGACGGGGCAGAAGAGGAAGAAACTTAGGAGGGGACAAGGGAGGAAGGTACAGTACGAGGAGGATGGTGAACCTCTACACTTGTAACAGAGCCAGTTAGAGGTGAAGAACCAGGTACAGAGACTGCAAAGGTAAAATGTGGAGGTGGAAGAAGAGAAGGAGGGGTTAAAAGAGATTTGAGTAATGAGGATTTTTTTGACTTCTTAGAGGTAGTGGGGCAATGGGGAGAAGGTGCTGTACGAGGTTTCGTCGACACTGGAACTTGTGAGTAAGAAGATGAAGTGAAAACAGAATGAGGTGTTGAGGTAGGGACTTCTGAGTCCAGGACAACAAAAGAATTAGAGACAGGAGTGACTGTGGAAGGGGTGATCACAGGGGAGGATGCAAAAGGTGGGACCTCAGGGGTGGGGTGATGTTTAGCAACACGAGAATAAGAAATACAGGGAAGTTTCCCTTGGAGGCATAGATGAGAGACTGCCATAGCATAGAGGAAACCTTCTGCCTTTTTGAGACAACGGATTTCTCATTCATTTATGTAAACTTGGCAACGACGAGAGTAAGATGGGTGAGCCTCTTAACAATTAAGGAAAGAGGGAGGTATACTACAAGACGTATTGGTATGGTCATCGGCACCACAGACCAGGCATTCAGCTATGGACCTGCAATATTTTTCTGGATGACCAAAACGCCAGCAATTTCTACACTGTTGCAGTGTGGGGATCACCTATCGAACTTGCAAACGATGTCCACTATATAAACAGAGGATGAGAGCTCACGGCAGTCGAAAGTTAGTGAGCTATATTACAAGGGTAAAATAGCTCGGGCAGGGAGGACATAAGTGTCTACTTTGAGGATTGGGAAGTCTTGAAGTTCTAGCTGTTCTAGAATATCATCGCCACATGTCTGGGAATTCTGTTAGACAATGGTATGGGGCAGAATGACAATACCAGTACAAGAATTGAGGGAATTGTTTTTTAATAGTCACAGGAATGGTATCGATAGCTGTAAGAAGAGAAAGATCGTGAGCTTGTTAGCATTCTGGACGGTGATGGTGCGTGTACTGCTCTTGAGAGCATGAAAGGATATATTTCCATCAATACACAAAAAAAAAACGTGCAGGGAAGCTCATGAGCCTCAGGGAAGGTCATGAGCCTCAGGGAAGCTCATGAGCCTCAGGGAAGCTCTCATGAGCCTCAGGGAAGCTCACGAGCCTCAGGGAAGCTCTCATGAGCCTCAGGGAAGCTCATGAGTCTCAGGGAAGCTCATGAGCCTCAGGGAAGCTCTCATGAGCCTCAGGGAAGCTCATGAGCCTCAGGGAAGCTCATGAGCCTCAGGGAAGCTCTCATGAGCCTCAGGGAAGCTCATGAGCCTCAGGGAAGCTCATGAGCCTCAGGGAAGCTCATGAGCCTCAGGGAAGCTCTCATGAGCCTCAGGGAAGCTCTCATGAGCCTCAAGGAAGCTCTCATTAGCCTCAGGGAAGCTCATGAGCCTCAGGGAAGCTCTCATGAGCCTCAGGGAAGCTCATGAGCCTCAGGGAAGCTCTCATGAGCCTCAGGGAAGCTCATGCAGTAGAGAGTTGAGAGGCTGCTGCTGCTTCCCTAACGCGTGGCGGGAGAAAGCCGTAGATTTGCATCGTAATATTTCTATTTTTCTCAGAAATAAGTTATTCTCCTTTGTGTAGGTTATTTGTGTATTGTTCATGTCACAGCATTGTGCATTTTTGTTATTTATAAGTTATTCTCCTTTCTATACCACTAACGCATTTATTTGTCGACAGAATGTCATGACTTTTGCACATATTATTGAGCTATAATTACTTTACACCGTGACAATATGATTTGCAGTAGCCTTTATCGTTTTAATTTTTTTTTTCACTTCAGATTTATTAAAAAATGAAAAAAAAAAGAAACTAATTCAGTATATTTTAAAAGACAAAGTATTGATACTTTGTGATAAGTTGTCGTTATATTATTTTACCATTTATATTTCAAGTGAGGTCAAGTAGAACATCAACCAAGTTTTGCGTTTGGAGTATCGAAGTGACACACCATAAAACAGCCAATAATTATTTTTTCCCTATATATTTTAAGGCAATGTTCATAATAATTACAGCGCGCAAGTTTCAAAAGCTATTTAAAGCACAGTAAAAATTTCATTGAAATCTGATAATTAGAAAAAACCGTCTACATTTCTGCCTCCATCCCCCTCAAAGTCTTCACCGAGCAGAGGTTAAACATATTATGCTTTGGTGAGTACGACTACTAATTTTTTTCTAAATACTATTTTTAAATGTGTTCTGTGGCTCTTGAGCATTGAAAAATACTCGAAAAGTATTATATGTGGAAATACTTATCGAAGAACTTGCCAATCCCTGATCTAGATCGTTCGGTAGCAAAATACAAATTATTGTACTTAATAACATCTCTTCTACCGTGCTAGATATATCTCTTTTCCACTCAGTTATTAATTTTCATGAATGTCAGTTTAAATTAATACTTACTTTTTTAATGTAGATGCCCACCATAACTGCTGTAATAAGAGGGACAACACACGGGCCAAGTACTGTTGTTAATATCACAACATGATGGAAGACGTGTCTGCCGACCACGATCTCTCCCAGGATCACTAGGAGGATGACAATGACAAGGGTGGAGACTCTCACCCACAGCCAACCACGCATGATCTCCACACATTTCTGAAACGAGTCAACACCACGCCTCGCTTAACAATTTATAAACACAAAAATCACATATATTTCATGTTATTTGAATAATAATTTTACAGTGGAGAATTATGATGAAATCCCTCCTGATAAATGTATATTTTGGAATCAGAATAATTATGGGTTACATTAGTGGCCCCTATAAGCAACTGCCAGTAATATCTTGTCAGAGCTATTTGGAGTAACATCTCTCCTTTCTTTGTTCTGCTGAACTGACTTAAAATTATTTGAGGTGGTGCCACAGAAAATTAACACAATGTGTTAGTAAAATATTTAGGTTGATTTTAACTTCCCTATAGTTATGAGCTACGTAATGTTATAAACATTAGTAACAACTCAAATGCGTATGGTCTGTCGACAGTATGTACTTCCTTTGTGTTGAAAAATTTATAAAATAAATCCCTGAAATGAGGACTAAATTAAACCCTACTTTAAAACTCCAAGATATATTTACCTTTTGGGGGCAATATTGTTGCCAAACATTGATGTGAGACCAGATTAGCAGGTACAGGATAAAAGTCGGTATTCGAAAAAGGAGTTGATATTCTGTATCATGTGGCACTTTGTCAAGGAGTGAGTGTTGAAAACAAATATTTGTTCAGGGCTACTGTCTTTAATTGCTGGCTAAGAGCCAATGTAAGGGAATTGTTTTTTTTATATTTTATTTAAAAACTTTACAGCTTAATATTAAATAAAAAGATACAAAAAGGGGACAGTAAGATCCTCAATCCTACAGAACATACACTAACAAGTTTTAACAACACACTGTAATTGACATAAAAGAGGTTACCCATATACACTCACAAATTTTTCCATATAACATACTACTACAATATAAACAATATAAACTATATAAACCTTTTAGATTTATATAGTTAACATAATATAACTGTGACATATGACAAAGGTTCACAGCCTTCACAGTAGATAATCAGAGGAATGACCTACATCATAATCTCATTAAAACAAGTACATGCTCTTCCCAAAATTAACCCCCTATACAATAAGAATTACCTAAAAACATACATACGTGCCTCACTACAATCCCTCTTTAAGCATTGAAAAAAAAATGAAAATCTTAAGCCTCCACTTATACTAAATAAATATTAATACAGCCTCTTCCACCGGCTGAGCACATTATATAAAGTAAAGAGACTAAACCATACTCTCCACATTACAAAATTTTAATGAGGCATTACAAATTTATGGAAGCCATTAGCCTTCCATCCCTAATCAACTGGAGGAACACATTATATAATGCTAAAATAAAATCAGTACACTCGCTAAACTCCAACACTAAACACAAACAACATAACAATTTAAAAATCTCTCATTGCGATACGATTATCGCACATGAAATATGCCCAATAAAGGCTATAAACGTACACTCTACATAAACCCAAAATCTATAATCTTGACACCATTCACACTTAATACATGAAGAAGGTCATGACGCCCCTGACACATCAAACAGAATTCTCCATTCGTTACTACGTAATTAATTGATATCACCTTTGCTTTCTGTGCCCACTTGCATGCTACATACACTTATGCCACACATCTACAGCTTCTATACCCACATACACCTCACTCTCACCCCTCCCCAGGAGACGACCCCGCTGTGTCTCCCTGAATTCCCTCTTCTCATATGCAATCCCCAAACCCCCACCCCTTACTCACTCAGCCCAAGTCGTAGATTCATGAAAAACCCTAACGTTAACATTCTATAACCTTCCGAAAAATCCTTCTCCCACCTCCTACCATACAGTTCTCTATTACGACACATCGTACGATAAACCGTTACCGCTAGTACCCGCCTCCGCACCTCACAATCCCTCCTCCCCCTCATCACCCACGATTTATATATATAATCCACTATTATATAATCCAAAGCTCTAGTGACACTCTCGTCGAACCCTGCCACATCTAGGCTTAGTGCACGCAGAACCGATACCCCTCGGCCCCCACCCCCTGTAAAACCCTACTTAACCAATACCTAACACCGTCCAGTCCCCCACAAAAGTATACTGTATGGAACGCCGTCTCATCCTCCCCACAGATTCCACACCTTCCGCCCACAATTACCCCTCTGGTTCTTAGTACCTCCCCCGACGGTAGTATGCCATGCACAAAACGATACGTTACCTCCCTTACCCTAGGCTTTAACTTCAACTTGCTAAACCTATACCAAATACTCTTCCATGCGTACATGGGGAACAATCCCTCAACTGGTACAACAATTCTTTCTGCAAGCAACCTACACAAATCCCCTATTCGAATTTTCCTGGGTTCTCTAACCAACATCAAAGCCCTCAAAACAGTTTCACATTCCCTCAACTCCACACCACCATACAACTTACCCAACCTATCATGTACTTTGACCAGCTGCCCTCCACTCACACCTTCGCGCAAAATCTCCCATTTAAGAAACACACATTTAATTCTCCTTCTCAGATCCATCAACCCCAACCCACCCTGGCGCACAGGTAACATTATAACCTCTCTCCGCAGCCAATCGCACCTTGAACCCCACAAAAAGTTAAACACCCGTCTCAGAATTCCCACAATCGCCGTCCTTGTTAATGGGAACATGGCTGCTACGTGCCAAACCTTACTATACAATAATACTTTTATAACAATCACTCGTTGCACGAGAATCAGATGATGAGGTCGCAATGCACCCAGACGCCCCTGAATCTTTTCCATTAATCTATTCGAGTTTTCCTCTCGAGCAGTTTCCAAGTCATCCTTATAGGTGATACCACAAATTTTTAAAGACACCGTTTGTTTCCTCACAACGTTACAACGTTACATCTCCACCCCCCTCCACCCAATCACCCAACCCCATGATCATTGACTTCTCGCTATTTACCTGCATCCCTGTTGCATTTCCAAACAGTTGCACAACATCATCCAAAACCCCCAAAGCCATCCCCTCTCGAACCAGGACTGTTGTATCGTCTACATATCCTTTTATTCCAGGCCACACTTTCTTGACCTCCCCCACACCTCCACTCGTGTCACATACACAACGTTCAACCATTCTATAGAAGGGGTCCTGAATGCACGCAAACAACATTTGTGACATGGGACACCCCTGCCTAAGTCCCCTACCCATTACAATCTCCTCCCCCAAGCATCCATTAATCTGTACCCTCATCTTAGCTCCTTTGTACAACGTGGTTACCCAATTAACTATTTCTTCCCCATAACCCTGCCTCCTAAGAATAGCTCCCAAAGCTCCCCTTTCCACCCATAAGGGAATTGTAGTACTATTAGTCAACGAATAGGGCCACTTATAGGGCAAGAATGACAAATTTGTCAAGGGTGGGATTCACTTATCTAGGACAAGGGTTGCTGCTGTTACTAGTTCTATGGAGTGGGCAGACGCTCATGCGTAAACAACTTGGAAAAAGAAATTCCTGGATATATGGGTGTTAATGGGAAGGAATGGACTGTAGAACAACAGTTTCTGGTAGTATCAACTTGTAAATCTGTGCCTCACAAGATTTTCTGAATAATAATTACATTTTTATGAATAAAAGTTACTTACAGGGCTGCATTATTACAGCCCTGTAAAGGTAGCTCGAGGTAATCAGCCCTGCAGGTCAGGACTGAATTAGACTCAGTGAGAATATTTGGGGAAGATTGCAGTGCAGCGAGAAGACATTCCAGTGCATCGTTTCAATGTGAAGTGTTGAGCAGTTTGCGAAGGTTGATGAGTGGTGGTAGTGGTGATTGCCACTGACCCCACTGTGCGTGAGTGCCAACCACTTATATACAAACCTCGAAAGGCATTCATAAACACATCTACCTCCAGCACAGGCGCCATGCTGCCAATTAACTTAAAAATGAATTATTGTCGATGCATGGAATAATTAGAGGCATATGGTGTGGGAAGCAATGTGGTTTTGAGAGTCGGGACCAGTCAGTGCCTCCTCCCCCACTCCATGGGGAAGGAGGCACTGACTTTATTATGCTCCCCATACCCATCCTGCGGGCGGTAGTCAAAAGATTACAGAGGCACACAATGGGTCCAGGGACTGGGCCCCAAAGTTTTGATAGCTGAGCAAGTTGCAAAGGTAATAAACTCCAGGTAGATCTGGTCACAATTATGACAGATTACAAAGGTATTTACAGATTACAGAGGTACATAATGTGTCCAGGGACTGGAGCCCCAAAGTTTTGATACCTGAACAAGATACGAAGGTAAAGAAGTCACAAGTTACAAAGATAATGAATCATGTAAGTAAATTTACTTACTTAGGTTTATACATGGTTACAATCATGAACAACGTATGAAGTAATGAGCAATTTACACATCCACACACTGTCACAACTATGATTTATTAGTGCAAATATAAATTGTTGGGTCACACACACACACTCACACACACACACACACACACACACACACACACACACACACACACACACACACACACACACACACACACACACACACACACACACACACACACGAGGCATTAAACTACAGACCTATGAACTAACGTGTATAATATGCAAAGTCATGGAGAAGATCATCAGGAGGAAAGTGGTGGAGCACCTTGAAAGACACAAGCTTATAAATGACAACCAGCATGGTTTCTAGGAAGGAAAATCTTTTGTCACTAACCTACTCGAGTTTTATGACAAGGTGACAGAAGTAAGACAAGAGAGAGAGGGATGGATAAACTGCATTTTCTTGGACTGCAGGAAGGCCGTCGACACAACTCCTCACAAGAGGCTAATGCAAAAGCTGGAGGATCAGGCACACATAACAGGAAAGGCACTGCAATGGATCAGAGGATATCTGACAGGGAAGCAACAACGAGTCATGGCATGTGACAAGGTGTCAGAGTGGGCGCATGTGATGAGCGGGGTTCCACAGGGGTCAGTCCTAGGACCTGTGCTATTTTTGGTATATATGAATGACATAACGGAAGGGATAGACTCAGAAGTGTCCTTGTTTGCAGATGATGTGAAGTTAACGAGGAGAATCAACTTTGTCGAGGACCAGGCAGGACTATAAGAGACCTGGACAGGCTACAAGCTGGTCCAGCAAATTGCTCCTTGAATTTAACCCTGCCAAATGCAAAATCATGAAGATCGGGGAAAAGCAAAGAAGACTGCAGACAGAGTATAGTCTAGGTGGCCAATTACAGCAAACTTAACTCAAGGAAAAAGATCTTGGGGTGAGTATAATACCGATCACATCTCCTGAGGCGCACACCAATCACATAACTGCTACAGCATACGGGCGTCTGGCAAACCTAAGGATAGCGTTCCGTTCAAGACTCTGTACACCATATACGTCAGGCCCATACTGGAGTATGCAGCACCAGTTTGGAATCCACACCCAACTCCCAGCGACACCCCAACTGTAGAGGGTACTTTTCCCCCTCCGAGCCTCAAGCTCCACCAAGCCAAAAAGCTGGCGATGTGTGGGGTGCACAATCAAGTACAAATTTATACAAATATGTGAGATACATCGCTGCCCATTTCCCTGACTCAGGTTCTCATACGGCATAAAATACTGTCTCGTCGGAGAGCCTGGTTAAACCCGAGTTGTCGGTAAACGAGTACGTCGATAAGTGAGGAAAGACTGTATAAATATATATATATATATATATATATATATATATATATATATATATATATATATATATATATATATATATGTACATGCACAGCGGAACCTCGGCTTACGAGTGCCCCACCATATGAGTTTTTCAGGATACTAGCAGTCGCTAGGACGATTTTTTGTTTCTGGATAGGGCAAAAATTCAAGATGCGAGCTTTCCCCTCAAACAACTTTTTTTTTTAGACCAGATTTTACAGAAATAAAATTGAATATTTAATTGTAGTTCATTGTTGTGATGTATTATGTTCTTCACTGCTTAGGATTATAACTGCAACAGAAATTATAGTATTTCTTACCTTATATTGTGGGTGCTGGTGTTTGTGGATGATTGTGAAGAGAGTGGTGAGTTATGCAGACAGGTACTCTTAACTATGTAAGACAAGCCACGAGGGCTGGAAATATTTAGCTCAAGTACTTTCACACTTCTCAGCACATCATCAGGAGCTATGCAATGTTACAAAGCTGCAATTGAAGGAGTGAGGGGAAGTTTTCTTAGAATAGCGCAGTGTGGTCCTGTTCCCTGCTGCTGGCTCTCTCAGAGTGGGCCAATGGCCAGTCACATCCAGCACTACCACCATCCCCATCCCTCCCATATGGGGTAAGAGGGTTTTGAGATGTCAAGTGTTATGAAATTAGAGGATATAATAATCTGTCCCAAGCATTTTCTAACCATTTAGAACAGGTCATGTGACTTGAGAAAATACGTTTCTCAGTGGATATTATATATGTGGATTGCTATTATTCTGTGTATCCTTTTTAATTAATAGAAGGAAATGAATGCACTTTGTCCATTTAAATGTCCTGTCCTTGGGTACTCAGGTGTTCTTAAGAATACTGAGAGGTATCTCTTTATATTTTCCTAAATATCGTCTACCACTCTTCTCAGTATCGATTAATATGCCTTCCTTGGGATTCTTCTATACCATTCCTATAATATTTCTGTGGTTCTGATTTCTCCTTCTAATTTCCTTTACCCCCACTACCTATGTTATCAGGTAATCTTGTGTAGCTCTCAATGTACGGTACAATCACAGCTAAATGAGTTATATGACCATACATCAACTGACATACCATGGTGCTTTGGTGCGTAGACACAGGTCGGGCATCACAAATCCATCATGAGGCTACATGGCATAATGAGCAATCCTGTGATTTTGTATAGCATTGTTGTTTAAGGCTGTTTAAGGCTGGATTCATTCTCGCCTAGCTGAATGAGCCTATTCTTTATTAAAGATATGCAAGCATTCTGCCTCTACTTCGTTGTAAAGGTCTTCCTCTTAACCACTCTAAGGTTATTGAAGTACTTCTAAGCATCCATGCGACTCATCTGTACTTTTACCTTCCAGTTCTCACCTTATATACCGCCTCTCAGACTCTCACTGTCCACCTTGCAATTTCCTCTCAGTATTTTGTAGGTAGTAATCACGTCACCTTTGGTCCTTTCCTCTTGTGAATTCAGGTTTAGTTCCTCTAGCCCCGTCAGCTCTGGGACGAATTGCATTGCAAACCTTTATACATTTTCTGTCTTCATTAAATGCATTACCAGGTTTTAATTTGTTTATGAAATAAATGTACTGGTACTGCATACTACAAGTTTCAGTCTGTCACAAACCATTGTCAAGTCACAATTGAGAGGGAAGGGTGGGGAGAAGGAAGTGGTAGAGGAAGTAGTGGTGGTAGTAGTAGTAGTAGCAGCAGCAGCAATATAAATACTAGAAGTAGAGGTAGTAGTAGTATTATTATTAGTAGCAGTAGTAGTAGTAGTAGCAGCAACACCAGTAGTAGTAGTAGTAGCAGCAACACCAGTAGTAGTAGTAGTAATAATAATAATAATAATGATAGTAGTAGTAATAATAATAATAATGATAGTAGTAGTATTGGTATATTAGTTTTAGTAGTATTTGCAGTAGTAGTAGTAATGGTAGTAGTAGTAGTATTAGTATATTAGTTTTAGTAGTATTTGCAGTAGTAGTATTAGAAGTAGTAGTACTAAAGAGGTGGTAGTAGTAGTAGCAATAGTAGTACTAGTGGGAAAAGTAATAGTAGTGTGATATGGTAGTGAAAGAATTTGTTATAGCAGTAGTTTTGGTAGCAGATATCAAGAGAGCAGAGCTCTGGCTCACGGGCCGGGGATAAAACTTGCAGGACCAGTGTGATACACACTGGAAACAACATGTTATATATGATGTACATCAGAGGCGTCGGTAGGGTTGGTGTCACCCGGGGCAGCATCTTTGATGTCACCCGGGGCAGCATCTTTGATGTCACCCGGGGCAGCATCTTTGATGTCACCCGGGGCAGCATCTTTGATGTCACCCGGGGCAGCATCTTTGGTGTCACCCCCATGAAATCCAAGGGAGGGGGGATAGGGGTAGTAAACTCCAGTTACATCCCTGCTGCATGAACAGTGACTAATGTTCAGCAATGAGAACATTTAAAGGCCATAAACCGAACTTTATTAAAGATAAAATAAATAATCGTAGTAATATTGAGGAAACATAACCTCAAATACCACTCTGAGTACAGCAACAGATCTTACATTTATTCATCTTCAACAATGAAAAAGAAAAACTTGAAAAATAAAGAAAAAAACTACTTCTGATTTAACCTTGAGTACAGGTAATATCTCAAAGAATCTGATATTTCATTTCCTTGGCTTCAGTCCTGCAAAATCATCTATCACATCATCAAAATCAATTAGTTCCCCTATATAGGCCTATTTGTACTTGTAATCCTATAATAGGCTATATAGAAACGAAGGATTTTTCTCTTAGGTTGCTGCAGCACAGTTTTGGTCATTAGTGTTACCTTCTTCAGAGGCTCTATGATGTCACCCCCTAAATGGTGTCCCCCGGGGCGGCCTACCCCCCGCCCCCCCTTACGACGCCCCTGCTGCACATTGCAGCAATATCTGCCTAGTACTACTTATGATACACATTGCATGTGTATTATAAGTATCATAAGCATCATATGAATTATATATAATGCACATTGTATGAGTACCAGAAACGTTTTAAGAATGAGTAACGTTACATACACGAGACTCCGCCAGTACTCATCAGTACTGGCAAAGCATAATTCATGAAACGGGAGAAGGTTCAGAATCAAAGTATGATAATAATTCTAAGCTGCAATCCAAACGAATCTCACTAAGGAATGGATTAAAGTTACCGTCTATCTTTAGACAAAATGATATTTAAATGTTTCTGTTACAACTAAATTGTTAAGGAGGCATGTGTGGTGCTCTGAACTGTTAGGTTGAAAATAAATATTACCATGGAAACGTGTAAATATTAACGTGTTCATTGAAAAGGAGTAATATGTAATAGTTCCAAGTGTTAACGTCTAGATGATGTTATCAGAAAATGAATCTATGATAAAGGTATTGTTTCTTGATGCCGGAGTTAACCACCACATCATCTTACCAAATTTGAGTGTTTTCCCCATTACAGAATTAATAATAGTCAAGGATATGTAAATGCAACCAAAAATGTAGGTCATATTATACTTGTGGTCACTCCTGACTCGTATGGGCCAGTAGGCCTTCTGCAGTGTTCCTACATTCTTATGTTCTTATGTTCCTTATCCACAAATATACATTATCATTCGCAGTTCCAGTGAGGCAAATGCTTGTAGGTGCTTCCTGAATGTCGAGCAGAAAAAGAATAATTTGAAAAAAAAAGCAAAACTATGTTTTTCATTATATTCTTTTGGTACACTGGAGTACCAGTAGTCTGTCCCATACGTGAACTAAAACATTAATGAGTGGCTCCTCCAGAGGGTTGGCGTCATGTTAATCAAGGACTGTTGATCCAAGGAAATGGTGTGACCCTACTCTTCCTTGAATAAAACACAATTATCTATCATTCTCTAGGCGCTGTATGACCCCCATATTTGCTTAATTCCATATGAATAATTATAGAATATTGTTAATTATATGACTCAGACCCATAGGTCAGAAGACCTTCGCTTTCCTTCAGATAATACCGCGAGATCCATTGCCAGCAGTTGTAATTCAGAGGTAGAGAAGAGGATGGAATACTGAGTAATTAGTTACACTATTCAGGTACTGTGGAACACTTACCTTATTAATACCGTAGATAAGAATGCATGTGAGCACTGTGTTCACCAGAATGAAAGACAGAGCCGTCAAGAAGACGTAATGATCGCCGTAACCTAAAATTAAAGAGAAATTTCAATATTGTACGATATTGTTCCTGAATCTTCACCCCAACACTCAATATTTTTCAAGATGGTTTCTTTACCAAAATGTTTTAATAATTATTCTAGTATTACAAAACAAGACAACGTTTTACACCCAGAAGTATTCCATCTAGTGGCCTCTAGCATAACTGGCGAAATATTCACAGTTAGTGAAGGTCATGTAAGACAACATTTCTCTCAGCTCTAAGGATCATGAAGTCCCTCATTAAGAGACAAGGAATCTATAGAATATAGGGATTGGGTTATTTGTGAGAATTGTGTTATGTTATTCGAGGTGACAAATGTGTTATAATAAACAGGATAAAAAATTAAAATGTGATATGATATTCAGGATGAGAAATGAAGTGAGTTATGATATTCGGATGCAAGTCACAGATTATGGACAACATGGTTAGTTGACAGTGAACAATGTCTTTAGTTTTTTGATCATGTCTTACTTTTTTGATCATGTTGTAGGCATTAGTGTACGTCTTAGGTGATGGTGGGCATGTCATATTTTGGTAGTCATGTCTTAATATGGTGTTCATGTCTGAGAGTTTTGGTAGTCATGTCTAGTTTTTGTGTTCATGTAATAGTTTTGGTGTAATTGTCTTTAATTTTGTTGTTTGTGTTATAGTTTTAGTGATTATTTCTTAAGTGATCATATTTCTAGTGTTCGTTTCATAGTTTTGTGATCGTGTTGATTGTCTTGCCTTATTTTTTAAACAATCATGTTATAGTTTTTGGGTGATGTGAAAGTTCTTTGTAGTTTACCTGGAGTTTACCTGGAGAGAGTTCCGGGGGGTCAACGCCCCCGCGGCCCGGTCCGTGACCAGGCCTCCTGGTGGATCAGAGCCTGATCAACCAGGCTGTTGCTGCTGGCTGCACGCAAACCAACGTACGAGCCACAGCCCGGCTGATCAGGAACTGACTTTAGGTGCTTGTCCAGTGCCAGCTTGAAGACTGCCAGGGGTCTGTTGGTAATCCCCCTTATGTATGCTGGGAGGCAGTTGAACAGTCTCGGGCCCCTGATACTTATTGTATGGTCTCTTAACGTGCTAGTGACACCCCTGCTTTTCATTGGGGGCAGTGGTTCCCAAACTTTTTCAGCTTGTTACCCAATTTAACATGCCACATAAAGCATGTTACCCCTTTCACAAAATGTTGTTATTATTGATATATATGGCTAAACGTGAACGTATACAGCCTCGCATACTCTGCTAACCCTAGCAAACCCATTGAAAACGTAAGAACCACACATACATTACATATAAAATTAATAATAGCTACAAATTCACAGTAACAGTGGGTAAATACTAACTATATACTGCACAGGGCAGTACACATACATACCAGCTTATGTCTACCTCGGCTGATGCTCACAGATAAACTGACAGTGTGAAATAGAGGCAGCCTCAGGAAGTGAGTGACGCGTACTGGACAGGTCGATCTGGGCTACTGAGTGACTTTTGTCCTGAAGCATACTTGTCAAAATACTTTTGGGTTTCCACACACTTAGCTATATATTTCTTCTTTTCTAATACTGTATTAGTTTTTGATGTTTATTGTTATTTGGTTTAACTTTATTACTTACTTATAATAGGTTTACTTTACAACTTTATATACTAAGACAACGTTAACAATAATCCTCATACCGGGTACCGCATTGTTTTCTTGATTTTCAGAATTCATAACTTTTTTTGTCACCCCTCCATTACCCCCCAAAAATGGTTAAATTACCCCCAGGGGGTAATTTACCCCCAGTTTGGGAACCACTGATTGGGGGGATGGTGCATCGTCTGCCAAGTCTTTTGCTTTCGTAGTGAGTGATTTTCGTGTGCAAGTTCGGTACTAGTCCCTCTAGGATTTTCCAGGTGTATATAATCATGTATCTCTCCCTCCTGCGTTCCAGGGAATACAGGTTTAGGAACCTCAAGTGCTCCCAGTAATTCAGGTGTTTTATCTCCGTTATGCGCGCCGTGAAAGTTCTCTGTACATTTTCTAGGTCGGCAATTTCACCTGCCTTGAAAGGTGCTGTTAGTGTGCAGCAATATTCCAGCCTAGTTGTCTTAGATTTGGTGTTCATGTCTAAGATTTTTGGTGAATATGTCTTAAGTGAACATGGTTTATTTTTTGGTGGTCATGTTATATTTTTTAGTTACCTGGAGTTTACCTGGAAAGGGTTTCGGGGGTCAACGCCCCCGTGGCTCGGTCTGAGACTAGGCCTCATGGTGGTTCAGGGTCTGGTCAACCAGGTTGTTACTGCTGGCCACACACAAACTGACATATGAACCACAGCCCGGTTGGTCAGGTACTTACTTTAGGTGCCTGTCCAGTGCCTTCTTGAAGACAGCCAGGGGTCTATTGGTAATTTCCCTTATGTATGCCGGGAGGCAGCTGAGCAGTCTTGTGCCCCGGACACTTATTGTCTTTCTATGTACTCGTGGTGCCCCTGATTTTCATCAGGGGAATGTTGCATCTCCTGCCGAGTCTTTTGCTTTCAAAAGGAGTGATTTTTGTGGGCAGGTTTGGTACCAATCCCTCCAGGACCTTCCAAGTGTATATTATCATGTATTTCTCTCGCCTGCATTCCAGGGAATGCAGATCAAGGACCTTCAACTGTTCCCAGTAAATTAAATGCCTTATCATACTTATGTGTGCTATGAAAGTTCTTTATACACTCTCCAGGTATGCAATGTCGCCAGCCGTGAAAGGGGGCTGTTAGTGTACAGCAGTATTCCACCCAAGAGAGAACAAGTGATTTGAAGAGTGTCATCATGGGTTTTGCGTCCCGAGTTTGAAGGTTCTCAATATCCCTCCTATCATTTTCCTGTCAGATAATGTAGATACATTGTTGTGGTCTTTGAAGGCGAGATCTTCTGACAATATCACTCCCAGGTTCTTCACATTTCTTTTTCGCTCTATTGTATGGTTAGAATTTGTTGTATACCCTGATACATTTTTAATTTCCTCAAGTTTTCCATATCTGAGTAGTTGAAATTTTTCCTCGTTGAACTTCATATTGCTTTGAGTGGCCCATTTGAAGATTTGGTTGATGTCCGCTAAGTTTTAAATTTACTGTTCATGTCTTAAGTGATCATATCTTAGTTTTTGGATGCCTTATCTTCACGTTATGTTTTTGTTGGTAGTCATGTCTTATATTTTTGTGCACATATGTCATGTCCTAAGTGTTTGTGTGTTGGGTTTGTGTACATGTTATTTCATAATTAGTGGTCATCACGTCCAAGTGTTTATGTTTTAGTTTTTGGCCCCACATGTCTTAGAGTTTGGTGGTCATGTCTCATGTCTTAAATTTTTGGGTTCATGTGGTGCATTAGTTGGTTCTCATGTTATAATGTACATGTCATGGTTTTTGTGTATATGTATTATTTTTGTGTTCATAAGTGTTTATGTCTTAGATTTTGGTTGTCATGACTTAAGTGTATGTCTTAGTTTTTGTGTTCATGTTTTTTGTGCTTATATCTTAGTGTTTAGTGTTCATGTCTTAGTTTTGGTGATCTTGTCATAGTTTTTAGTGTTCATAGCATAAGTGTTCATGTCTTAGTTTTTGGCACAAATGTCTTAAATATTTGTATTCATGTCATGTCTTAGTGGTGATCATGTCCTAAGTGATTGTGCCTTAGTTTTTAGTGTTCATGTCTTGAGTGTTAATTTTTTGTGAACATGTCATAGATTTTGTTGCTCATGTTATAGTTCTTAGTGATTATTGTCTTAAGTGTGCATGTCTTAGTTAATGTGTTCCTGTTTTTGTGTTCATGTCACAGTGTTTAGTGTTCATATCTTAGTTTTGGAGCTCATGTCATTGTTTTTTAGTGTTCATGCCTTAAGTGTTCATGTCTTAGTTTTTGACATGCATGTCTTAGATATTGGTGTTCACGTCACATCTTAGTTGGTGGTGATCACGTCTAACTGTTTGTACGGTAGTTTCTAGTGTTCATGTCAGTGATTTTGGTGTGTCATAATTTTTAGTGATTATGTCTTAGCTGCATATGTTTTAGCTTTTGTGTTCATGTTTATGTGATCATGTCATAGTGTTCATGCCATAGATGAATATGTCATGTCTTGGATGTGTTCGCATAGTAGCTATGGTGTTCATGGTTTTTTAGTGTTCATGTCTTAGTGTTCCTGTTTTAGGTTTTGGTGTTCATGTCTTAGTTTTGGTGATCATGTCCTAGGTATACATGTCTTAGCTTTTGTGTTTATGTTTTCTTGTGCTCATGTCATAAGTATATGTTGTCGTCTTTCGTATTATGTTGTAAAGACTGGTGAATGAGTGAGTTAATACTCACTCATTCACCAGTGAGTAGTTTGGTGGGTGAGGTGTAATTTCAGTTAATGAAATGTATGATTGAGAATGTAGTTTGATTGTTCACTTAGAGATGTGTAGAGTTCATTGTATAGTTAAAAATGCAATCTGTTGGGGGTAGTGTTTCTGAGAGAGAGTTGTGACGGAGATATTAATGAAAATAATACTACAGAAATGTGATTAAGAAAAGGGTGTGATGATTTTGAGCCAGGTGTAATATATGTGAATGTGAGAGAATGTTCTTAACTCAAGATGGAGTTAGATGATAGTGTGGTAACAGCAGATTTTAGGTGTTCTTGAAATCGAGGAGCAGCAGTTGGGTGAACTGTGTCTTATGATGAAGTTGTTTTGAAGAGTTGTGGATAAATGAGTGTTTAAGTGCATAAATTGCAGGAGTATAGCTGTGAATAGCGGTGCTTGAGACCTTGTGTGTGTGTGTGTTCACCTATTTGCTAACCTATTTGTGGTTGCAGGGGTCAAGTCATAGCTCCTGGTCCTGCCTCTTCAATGATTGCTACTAGGTCCTCTCTCTCCTTGCTTCATGAGCTTTATCAAACATTGCCTCTACTACATCACTTTCCAGGCTATTCCACTGCCTGACAACTTTTTCACAGAAGAAATACTTCCTAACATCCCTTTGACGCATCTGAGTCTTCAACTTCCAACTGTGACCCATTGTTTCTGTGTCCCATCTCTGGAACATCCCGTCTTTGTCCACCTCGTCTATTCTGCACAGTATTTTATATGTCGTTATCATGTCTTCCCTGATCCTCCTGTCCTCCAGTCTTGTCAGGCCAATTTGCCTTAACCTTTCTTCTTAGGACAATCCCTTTATCTCTGGGACTAGTCTTGTTGCAAACCTTTTCACTTTCTTTAATTTCTTGACGTGCTTGACCAGGTGTGGATTCCAAACTGGTGGTGCATACTCCAGTATGAGCCTGATGTATATGGTGTACAAAGTCTTGAACGATTCTTTACTTAGGTATCGGAATGCTATCCTTAGGTTTGCCAGACGCCCGTACGCTGCAGCAGTTATCTGACTGATGTGTGCCTCAGGAGATGTGTTCGGTATTATTACACTCACCCACGCGTGCCCTAAGTACACTATGGAGGAGGAGCTTGGACATGGGTGAAATTCCACAGTTATTTAAAACAACGGATATAGCCCCACTCCATAAAGGTGGCAGCAAAGCATTAGCTAAGAACTATAGACCAATACCTCTGACGTTCCACATCATAAAAATCTTTGAAAGAGTGCTAAGAAGCAGGATTGAAAATCACCTGGATTCCCAAAATCTGCACAATCCAGAGCAACATGGGTTCAGGGCAGGTCGCTCATGCCTCTCACAACTACTGGATCACTATGATATGGCCTTGGATGCACTGGAAGAAAATAAGAATGCAGATGTAATATACACAGACTTTGCAAAAGCATTTGACAAATGCGATCATGGTGTAATAGCCCATAAAATACGTGCTGAAGGAATTACTGGGAAAGTGGGGAGATGGATCTTCAACTTCCTAACAAATCGAACACAAAGAGTAGTGGTCAACAGAGCTAAATCGGAGGCTGCCATAGTGAAGAGCTCTGTTCCACAAGGCACAGTATTCGCCCCCATCTTATTCCTCATCCTCATATCAGACATAGACAGATATGTACACCACAGCACCGTATCTCCCTTTGCTGATGACACTAGGATCTGCATGAGGCTGTCATCTGCTGAGGACACGGTTAACCTCCAAGAAGATATAAACAAAGTTTTCCAGTGGGCAACGGTAAACAATATGATGTTCAATGAGGACAAATTCCAACTACTCCGTTTTGAAAAACTGGAGGAGATAATAACTAGAACAGAGTATACTACAGACTCTGGCCATACAATAGAGAGGAAAAATAATGTAAGGGACCTGGGAGTAGTAATGTCTGAGGATCTCACTTTCAAGGATCACAACAGAGCCACGATCGCAAGTGCAAAGAAAATGATAGGATGGATAATGAGAACGTTCAAAACGAGAGATGCCAAGCCAATGATGATCCTTTTCAAATCGCTTGTTCTCTCTAGGTTGGAATACTGCTGTACATTAACATTTCCATTCAAAGCAGGTGAAATTGCAGATCTAGAGAGTGTACAGAGATCCTTTACTGCACGTATAAGTTCTGTCAAGCACCTTAACTACTGGAAACGCTTGGAAGCACTTGACTTGTGCTTGTTGGAACGCAGAGGGAGAGATATATCATAATCTACACATGGAAAATTATGGAAGGAGTGGTCCCAAATCTGCACACAGAAATCACTTCCTACGAAAGTAAAAGACTGAGCAGGCGATGCAAAATGCAACCAATTAAAAGTAGGGGCGCCATTGGTACACTAAGAGAAAACACCATAAGTGTCCGGGGCCCAAGACTGTTCAACAGCCTCTCATCAAGCATTAGGGGAATTGCCAATAAGCCCCTGGCTGCCTTCAAGAGAGAGAGCTGAACAGATACCTAAAGTCAGTGCCGGATCAGCCGGGCTGTGGCATGTACGTTGGACTGCGTGCGGCCAGCAGTAACAGCCTGGTTGATCAGGCCCTGATCCGCCGGGAGGCCTGGTCATGGACTGGGCCGCGGGGGCGTTGATCCCCGGAATAACCTCCAGGTAACCACCCGAAGAACTTTTTCCTTGAGTGAGGTTCACAGTCTTTGGCTACCTAGACTATATTATGTCTGCGGTCTTCTTTGCCCTTCCCCGCTCTTCATGACTTTGCATATGACAGGATTAAATTCAAGGAGCCAGTTAGTGGACCAGGCTTGTAGCCTGTCCAGGTCTCTTTGAAGTCCTGCTTGATTCTCAACCGATTTGATTCTCCTCATTAACTTAAATATCATCTACAAATAAGGACACTTCTGAATCTATCCCTTCCGTTATGCCATTCACATATACCAAAATTATTATTATTATTATAATCAAAAAGAAGCGCTAAGCCACAAGGACTATACAGCACATATACCAAAAACAGCACAGGTTCTAGGACTGATCCCTGTGGAATCCCGTTTGTCACAGGTGCCCACTCTGACACCTCGTCACGTACCATGGCTCGTTGTTGTTTCCCTGTCAGGTATCCTCTGATCCATTGCAGTGCTTTTCCTGTTGTGTGTGCCTGATCCTCTAGCTTTTGCATTAGCCTCTTGTGAGGAACTGTGTCGAAGGCCTTCTTGTAGTCCAAGAAAATGCAGTCTCTCCACCCCTCCCTCTCTTGTCTTACTTCTGTCACCTTGTCATAAAACTCCAGTAGGTTTGTGACAGGATTTTCCTTCCCTGAAACCATGCTGGTTGTCGTTTATAAGCTTGTTTCTTTCCAGGTGTTGCACCACTCTTCTCCTGATGATCTTCTCCATGACTGCATACTATACACGTTAGTGGCACAGGTCTGTAGTTTAATACCTCGTTTCTGTCTCTTTTTATTTTTTTTTAAATTGGGACTACATTTGCCATCTTCCATACCTCAGGTAGTTGCCCAATTTCAGTGGATGTGTTGAAGATCTTTGTTAGTGGCACTCACAACATCTCTGCTCTCTCTCTAAGAATCCATGGGGAGATGTTGTCTGGTCCCACTGCCTTTGAGGTATCAAGCTCACATAGCAGCTTGATCACCTCCTCCTCGGTTATGTGTACCTCATCCAGCACTTGTTTGTTTACCTCCTTGTTCTTAATTTCTGGTGTCCTTCCTGTCTCCACTGTAAATACTTCCTAAAATCTCATGTTGAGCTCTTCACATACCTCTTGGTCATTTCTTGTGAACACCCCGCCATCCTTCCTCAGCCCGATTACCTGGTCCTTGATTTTTGTTTTCCTCCTGATGTGGCTATACAACAGTTTCAGGTCAGACTTGCTATCGATGCTATGTCATTCTCGTATTGTCACTGAGCCTCCCTTTTTATCTGTGCATATTCGTTTCTGGCTCTTTGGCTGATCTCTTTATTTTCCTGGGTCCTTTGTCTTCTGAACTTTCTCCATTCTCTAGCACACCTAGTTTTTGCCTCCCTACACATCTGGGTGAACCAAGGAATCGTTCTGGTCTTCCCATTATTTCTGTTTCACTTGGGAACAAAGCTCTCCTCTGCCTCCATGCATTTTGTTGTCACATAGTCCATCACTTCTTTTACTGATTTTCCTGACAGCTCTCTCTCCCACTAAACGTCTTGCAGAAAGTTCCTCATGTCTTTGTAGTACCCTCTTTTGTAGTTTGGGTTTTCCCGTCCTACTCCTGCTACTCTCACCACTTGTAAGTATGCAAGTAAGTAAGTTTGTTCAGGTATAAACAAATACTGTTACATAGATTATCATACATAGCAGCATATGTGTAAAGTACCTAGGATAACCCAAAAAAGTCAGACAGAGTGACTTGTTTCCATTGGGGTCCTTGTAGCTCAACTATGTAATCAAAGCACAGAACCACATGATCACTAGCTCCAGGGGCCTTTCATACATGATATCCTCTATTTCCGAACTACTCAAGGTGAATACAAGGTCCAGTCTTGCTGGACCATCCTCACCTCTCTCTGGTAGTGTCTCTAACATGTTGATGCATGAGGTTTTCCAGTACCACATCCATCATCTTGGCTTTCAGTGTTTCGGAACCCCCATGGGGCTCTAGGTTTACCCAGCCAATCTCCTTGTGATTGAAATCACCCATATCTAGTAACTTTGTTCCCCCCATATGAGCTCTTCTGGCCACCTCAGCTAGTGTGCCAATCATTGCTCTGTTGCTCTCGTGGTATTCTTCTCTTGGCCTCCTGCAGTTCTGTGGCTGGTTGCACATTACTGCAATTACCTCCTGATGGCCCTCAGACTGGACTGTTCCTACTAAGCAGTCCCTTTTGCACATTCCATCCATTTTTTCCATTTCCTCAAATCCTCACTGGTTTTTAATGAGGAGTGCAACTCCTCCTCCCACTCTACTCACTCTATCTTTCCTGAGGATTTGATATCCATGTGGAAAGATTGCATCTGTTATCATCCTGGTGAGTCTCGTTTCTATGAGTGCTATTATATCTGGGGATGTCTCCTTGATTCTTTCATGTCACTCCTCACACTTATTTGTTATTCCGTCTGCATTTGTATACCAAACCTTCAACTTCTTTTCTAAAACTGTGTTCTGGGGGGGTATGTTGGGGTTAGGGAAGTGGGAAATCTAATAAGGAACTAAAGGTGGTTCCTGTGACGGTGGAGTTTGTAATGAGGTGGGTAGGGACACTGGATATGGCATGTGAGTTTTACATTAGAACATTTGGTTGCATTGGGGTTGTTCTGTTTGGGGGGTTTCTGTAGGTGGTTTCACAACCACCTACAGTCGCATTTGATCTTCCTCTTGAGTCTGGGTTCTCCTGTCCGTCTCTATCATCGCCTCTCTTTCCTCCTTTCATCTTTATGCTATCTCTTTCAGTTTCTACCTTTCTTCTCATGTTCTGTCACAGTCGAGGTACACCTTCTGGTATGCTGCCATGTCCCTTAGTCTTGCTTTCTCCTGCAGGATCCTGTATGTGTGTCTGTGTGTATGTGTGTATGTGTGTGTGTGCATACTCACCTAATTGTACTCACCCAATTGTGGTTGCAGGGGTCGAGACTCAGCTCCTGGCCCTGCCTCTTCACTGATCGCTACTAGGTCCTCTCTCTCTCTGCTTCCAGAGCTTTGCCATACCTCATCTTAAACCTATGTATGGTTCCTGCCTCCACTACATCACTTGCTAGGCTATTACACTTCCTGACGACTCTATGACTCGACTCGACTGACTCGACTGAGTCTTCAGCTTCCAATTGTGATCCCTTGTTTCTGAGTCGCCTCTCTGGAACATCCTGTCTCTGTCTACCTTATCTATTCCATGCAGTATTTTGTATGCCATTATCATGTATCCCCTGACCCTCCTGTCCTCCTATGTCGTCAGTCCAATTTCCCTCAACCTTTCTATGTAGGACATACCCCTGAGCTCCGGAACTAGCCTTGTTGCAAACCTTTGCACTTTCTCTAATTTCTTGACGTGTTTGACCAGGTGTGGGTCCCAAACTGGTGCTGCATACTCCAGTATGGGCCTGATGTACACAGTGTACAGTGATCTGAACGATTCCTTACTAAGGTATCTCAGGTTTTCCAGGCGCCTGTATGCTGCAGCAGTTATCTGGTTGATGTGTGCCTCCGGAGACATGCTCGGTGTTATGGTCACCCCAAGATCTTTCTCCTTGAGCGAGGTTTGCAGTCTTTGGCCACCTAGTCTATACTCTGTCTGCGGTCTTCTTTGCCCTTCTCCGATCTCCATGACTTTGCATTTGGCAGGGTTGAATTCAAGAAGCCAGTTGCTGGACCACGTGTCCAGGCTGTCCAGGTCTCTTTGAAGTTCTGCCTGGTCCTCATATGATTTAATTCTCCTCATTAACTTCACATCATCTGCGAAGAGGGACACATCTGAGTCTATCCCTTCCGTTATGTCATTCACATATACCAGAAATAGCACTGATTTTAGGACCGACCCCTGTGGGACCCCGCTCGTCACAGGTGCCCACTGTGATACCTCATCCAGTACCATGACTCGTTTTTGCCTCCCTGCCAGATATTCTCTGATCCATTGCAGTGTGCATATCGTCCAGCACTTGTTGGTCTATTCCATGTTGGTGTCCCCCTCTGTCCTGTCTTCCCAGAATCCTTCCTGTCTCTGCTGTGAATACTTCCTTAAATCTCATGTTGAGCTCCTCGCATACCTCTTGATCGTTTCTTGTGAGTTCCCCACCTTCTTTCCTCAGCCTGATCACCTGGTCCTTGACTGTCGTCTTTCTCCTAATGTGGCTAAACAGCAGTTTCGGGTTAGACTTGGCTTTCGGTGCTATGTTATTTTCGTACTGTCGCTGGGCCTCCGTCCTTATCTGTGCTTATTCGTTTCTGGCTCTTTGACTGATCTTGTTTTTTCTGGGTCCTTTGCCTTCTATACCTCTTCCATTATCTAATGCACTTAATTTTTACCTCCCTGCACCTTTGGGTAAACGAATGGCTTGCTTTGGTCTTCCCATTGTTTCTTTTGCCCTTGGGAACAAAGCTTTCCTCTGCCTACTTGCATTTTGTTGTTACAGATTCCATCATTTCATTTACTGTCTTTCCTACCATTTCTCTGTCCCACTGCACCTCCCACAGGAAGTTCCTCATACCTGTGTAGTCCCCCTTTTATAGTTTGGCTTTTCCCATTTGACTCCTGTTACCCTCTCCACCTGTAACTCTACTATCTAATCAAAACTCAGGACTACATGGTTACTAGCTCCGAGGGGCCTCTCATATGCTATGTCATCAATGTCGGAGCTACTCAGGGTGAACACAAGGTCCAGTCTTGCTGGTTCATCCTCCCCTCTCTCTTTGGTAGTGTCCCTGATGTGTTGATGCATGAGGTTTTCCAGTACCACATCCATCATCCATCATAGTCGAAGCTAGACGGTGTTTCCCCCACACCCTGGAGCACCAGGCTTATTCAAAGATATTTCATCAAATCCTGCCGCATGCAGTGAACAACGACAGAGATTTGTTAATTATTTCGTATTGTTAAGCATTTCAAAATCTCTTCCGTTGTTCACTGCAGGTGGCAGAATTTGATGAAATAACTATGAACAAGCCACTAATCAATGTAAAGATTTACAATCCAAACGATTTTTGCATGAATAAGTCTCAAAAGTCCATCAATGTATGGCAAATTTCTTACATTACCCTAACTCCAACAGACCTTGAGAAAGCCATTGACAACATTCCCATGCACTCAACTCCAGGCACAGACTCGTGGAACTCTGTTGTCATTAAGAACTGCAATAAACCCTTTATGCGTGCCCTAAGTATGTTATGGAGCAGGATCTTGGACATGGATGAAATTCCGCAGTCACTAAAAACAACGGATATTGTCCCACTCCATAAAGGTGGCCGCAAAGCATTAGCTAAGAACTGTAGACCAATATCTCTAACGTCCCACATCATAAAAATTTGTGAAACAGTCCATGGCAACTTGGGTTCAGGGCAGGTCGCTCCTGCCTCTCACAACTACTGGATCACTATGATATGGCCTTGGATGCACTGGAAGAAAATCAGAATGCAGATGTAATATACACAGACTTTGCAAAAACTTTTGACGTAATAGCGCACAGAATGCGTGCTAAAGGAATAACTAGCAAACTTGGGAGATGGATCTTCCACTTTCTAACCAATCGAACACAAAGAGTAGTGGTAAATAGAGTTAAATCGGAAGCTGCTTAGGAAAAACTCTGTTCCACAAGGCACAGTACTCGCCCCCATCCTGTTCCTAATCCTAATATCAGACATAGACAGAGATGTAATCCACAGCACCGTGTCATCTTTTGCAGACGATACTAGGATCTGCATGAGACTGTCAGTTCTTGATGACAAGGTTAACCTCAAAGAAGATATAAACAAAGTTTTCCAATGGGCAACGGAAAACATTATGATGTTCAATGAAGACAAATTCCAACTACTCCGTTATGGAAAACTGGAGAAGGTAATAACTAGAACTGAGTATACTACATACTCTGATCATACAAAGAGCGAAAAATGTTGTGAGGGACCTGGGAGTGATAATGTCTGAGGATCTCACTTTCAAGGATCACAACAGTGCCACGATCACAACTGCGAAGAAAATAATAGGATGGATAATGAGAACGCTCAAAACATGATCACTTATTCTCTCTAGGCTGGAATACTTCTGCATATGAACATCTCCATTCAAAACAGGTGAAATTGCAGATCTAGAGGATGTACAGAGAACCTTTACTGCACATATAAGTTCCATCAGATACCTTCACTATTGGGAACGCTTAGAAGCACTTGACTTATACTTGCTGAAAGGCAGGCGAAAGAGATATATCATAATCTACACTTGGAAAATCTTAGAAGGAATGATCCCTAATCTGCACACACAATTCACTCCCTACGAAAACAAAAGACTGGGCAGCCGGTGCAAAATACCCTCAATGAAACATAGGAGCGCCACTGGTTCAGTAAGACAAAAAACAGTAAGTGTCTGGAACCCAAGACTGTTCAACAGCCTCCCACCATGCATAAGGGAAATTACCAATAGACCCTTGACTCCCTTCAAGAGAGAGCTGGACAAATGCTTAAAGTTGGTGCCGGATCAGCCGGGCTGCGGTTCGTACGTTGGATTACGTGGGGCCAGCAATAACAGCCTGGTTCATGATGCCCTGATCCACCGGAAGGCCTGGTCGTGGACCTGGCCGCGAGGGTGTTGATCCCCGGAATACCCTCCAGGTAGATTCCAGGCAGGTAGCCTGGTGCTCCAGGGTATTTATTTCATGGGAGAGGGTTAAAGCCATGGAGATTATATAAGTTATAATCAAGCTATAATTGCTAAACTCGTAAAAGTAATACATTACATGGCAAGCTTATATCAATCTATACGTCTTCATACAGTATATGTGAACTCGAACGCCGGCGTTTGCGATCTGGAGTTTGTATAATCCCGTCAATCGAGAGTTTGCGGCATTTCTTATAACGTATTAATGTAACCAACTCAATTATCTATATTACTGACAAACCTTTTATTATTAATCTTAATTGATATTACAACATTAAAAAAGTCTCTTAAGATTATTTAGCATGACTACCTACTGTGAGGAGTGAGAGCAATAGCTGTAATCAGGAGCCCAGCTACCACCACTAGCGTCACCTGAAAAAGAAGATGCAGTAGTAGGAGAGAATAACACTTTTCAGGCAGACTCAGGCATACAAGACCAACTGCAACAAAATAAATCTGCCGAAAATTTTATCATTTTCAATGAAAATTGTTTCATAAAATCTTAATCCGAGATTCAAAAGCAGAGCTTCATATATGTTAATGCAAGTAATGTCCACTGGGCGAACATCGGATATACAATAAAACCTCATACCAGGTAATTTTAGTAAGAGCTCCTAGTGTAGTCAGAGTTTTAACAATCATGTGTACTCAGATATAGATCTTGTTCACCTAAGCAATATCAGTCCATCGGCTAGAGTGTAAAGTTAGCACATGATAAACCTAGAATTCCAATTTTGCCTCTTACTGAAAAAAAGTTACATTTGTTAAAAAATTCAGAAAGAAGAGCAATATAAGAACACACAGACTGATGTGAGAAAATGGCTTTTTAAAACACTTTCCATTTGCACCATACTGATGATCGTCTGCTAACATTATCCATGAATAGAGTCTTAGTGTACTCTTCACACTGCAATGATAAAGTGAAGAATTCCTACTCATTGGACCTCGCAATCAACTCTCGCCAATTCCCTGATTTTTTTTTTTTTTTTGCTAATTATCATAGTGTAACGTGTTTTGAATTTTTCACAAAACTCATTTATCAGTCTCACTTAACGTTTCTCAAATTAACGTTATATAACTTATCATAACTTTACTAAACCTATAAATACCTGATGGAGTGTGAACAAGATAACATTTATAAAAGGTATTCGGGGAAACCGGTATGCTGGACTTGAGTCCTGGAGGTGGGATATTTAATGTCTGCACACACTGAAGGAAGGGTGGGAATCTTACTTTCATTACATTTATCAAAGAAATACATGCATTTCGAGAAGTCAAATTGATTTTCTCTAATTTATTTTAATAATGAATTTACATACGGTTTTTTAGCACAACCATTACCAAGTGACAAGTAAGGTAATTAGCCACTCATCAGGTGATAGGTAAGTTATAAGAAGAAACTTAGCTGGTAATGAGTTGGATAGATAGTCACTCAGTATGTGACAGGTAAGATATAGAAAGCGACTCAATAGGTAATTAACTATTCAACAGATGACTGATCAGGTATATAAAGCAACTCACCAACTCAAAAGAGGTAATAATTAAAATTGCGGTTCTGGGAGTACAGCAACACCTGCAGCGTGAACACATTTCTCTAAGTTGATCCATCTCTCAGCCGTGGGACACCTCTTGCGCCAGATCACTACGAACTGTAGACAGAAATTAGCTATTACTAACAAGATCTTTCCTCATACATGAAAATATACACAAGTCACCCCATACCATCCTACGTGTACCTGGTGGACTTTAAAACGCAGGTCATGGTGTCGTACGCCGGGCAGAGGCCAGTGGTCAGTGGTCAGTCGTCACGTGAGGTCACAGACCCTGAGCTGCTTTGGGGATTAGTGTGGACGGTTACAAAGCATGGCTTGCTTCTGCAGTGTTTTAAAAATTGAGGTTGGAGAGTTGAAGGAGGAGGTCTTGCTTCTCCAGGAGGAGATTAGGAGGCTGAAGGTCCACCTCAATGGGTCTGGGAGAGAGTGTGAGGTGGCTGGAGTTGTGGGGAATGAGGCTTCTAGCAGCGAGGTGCAGTCTGTCTCTCGCTGTGAGGAGGCTGTAGTTGGGGAGGCAGCAACGGCTACCAGCAGTGAGGTGCAGCCCAGCACCTGCTACAAGTGGCGAGTAGTTCACAGTAATGGAAGGCGCATCAGAGTAAGGAAAGTTAAGAGTGAAGATCTGAAGGTAGGAAATCGCTTCTCTGTTCTTCAGGATGAATGTACTTCAGTGGCCAGTGAAGGTAAGGGTACTACTGCCCCTGCTAATGGAGGTAAGCGCATTCTTGTGGTTGGTGACTCTCAGGTAAGATACATTGACCGTGCTTTTTGTAATAGGAATAAGAAGATGAGAGATAGAGTGTGCTTCCCTGGAGCTGGTGTTGGGGACATTGTCAACAGGCTGGATAATATCATGTCAGGTAATGGGAGCAAGCCCATTATCTGTCTCAGTGCTGGTGGAAATGATATTGGGAAGGGTAGGAGAGAAGAGCTGCTAGATAAGTACAGGTCAGCTATAGATTTCATTAAGTCTAAGGGAGGGATCCCAATCATATGTAGCATCTTGCCTAGAAGGGGAGTAGGAAATGAATGGTTGTCTAGGGCAATTGGTGTAAATTGCTGGCTAGACAGATACTGCAAGGAACTTGCAATCCCATTCATTGACAACTGGAACAACTTTTATGGCAAACATGATATGTATGCAAGGGATGGGGTACATCTCTCTGGGGCTGGGGTGGTAGCACTTGCAGACTCGATTGAGAAGGCCATTGGTGAAATGCCTATGATTTTAAACTGATGGAAGATAGAGGTATGGGTGTGTGTGGGAAACAAGCAGGTTGCAACACTTGGGTTGGAAACAGTAAATGTATAAAAGGCATTCAGCATGAAGTTATAAATAAAGACAATAGATCAGGTCAGCAAACAAAGGGGGACAGCAGAGGGCAGCAAGGGACTAGCTCCCTTAAGGTTTACTATACTAATAGCAGGAGTGTAAGAAATAAGATAGATGAGCTAAGATTAATTGCAAGTGCAGGAAACATAGATATTATTGCTATAACAGAGACCTGGCTCAATCTGAAAGATAGAGAGATGCCCTCTGAATGTCACATACAAGGCTATAAATTATTCCACACTGACAGGGTCAACAGGAAAGGTGGTGGAGTAGCGATGTATGTCAGAGACAATTTAAATTGTTGTGTTAGACAAGATATTAAATTAGAAGCGTCAGCCACTGAATCTGTTTGGTTACAGCTTCTCGAGGGCCGAGAAAAACTGATTTTGGGTGTGATTTACAGGGCCCCAAATCTTGATAGGGAGTGCAGTAAACTTCTATGGGACGAAATTCGTAAGGCATCTACATACGAAAATGTTGTGCTAATGGGAGATTTCAACTATAGACAGATTGACTGGAGCAATTTGACAGGAAATTTAGAGTCAGGTGACTTTCTTGATACGATCCAGGATTGTTTTTTAAAACAGTTTGTGACAGAGCCAACTAGGGGAAATAACCTCCTTGACTTGGTTCTTGCCAGTAGGGAAACACTAATTAATAATCTTGAGGTTAATGATGAGCTTGGGGAAAGTGATCACAAATCACTCAGTTTTAATATATCATGGATTTCCCCTAATAATGGCAATCAAGTCTCCGTCCCTGACTTTCGCTTGGCTGATTTCATAGGACTGAAAAATTACTTAGGTGGGCTGAACTGGAATGACCTGACTAAGGGTCAGGTAGGTGGTGATGGTTGCCGATATGATGCTTTCCAGGGCATAGTTCTAGCTGCTCAGTCAAATTATGTTCCAAATAGGGAAATCAGATCAAACAAAAATGATCCTAAATGGATGAACAATAGATTAAAATATCTGATTGGTCAAAAGAGAGGCATATATAGGCAAATCAAAAGAGGAGAGGGACAATTAAGAAATCGATATATTCAGTTAAAGAGTGAAATAAAAAAGGGAATTAGAAAAGCAAAAAGAGATTATGAGGTTAAAGTTGCAAGAGAATCGAAGACTAACCCAAAAGGATTCTTTCAGGTTTACAGAAGTAAGATCAGGGACAAGATAGGCCCACTCAAAAGTTCCTCGGGTCAGCTCACTGACAGTGATAAGGAAATGTGTAGAATTTTTAACACATACTTCCTCTCAGTTTTTACACAGGAGGATACCAGCGATATTCCAGTAATGATAAATTATGTAGAACAGGACGATAATAAACTGTGCACTATTAGGGTCACAAGTGACATGGTCCTTAGGCAAATAGATAAATTAAAACCTAACAAATCCCCAGGCCCTGATGAACTGTATGCAAGGGTTCTAAAGGAATGTAAAGAGGAGCTTAGCACACCTTTGGCTAATCTTTTCAACATATCACTACAAACTGGCATGGTGCCAGATAAGTGGAAAATGGCAAATGTGATACCTATTTTCAAAACAGGTGACAGGTCCTTAGCTTCGAACTATAGACCAATAAGCCTAACCTCCATAGTGGGAAAATTTATGGAATCAATAATTGCCGAGGCAGTTCGTAGCCACCTTGAAAAGCATAAATTAATCAACGAATCTCAGCATGGTTTTACAAAGGGGCGTTCCTGCCTTACGAATTTATTAACTTTTTTCACTAAGGTATTTGAGGAGGTAGATCATGGTAATGAATATGATATTGTGTATATGGACTTCAGTAAGGCTTTTGACAGGGTCCCACATCAGAGACTATTGAGGAAAATTAAAGCACATGGAATAGGAGGAGAAATTTTTTCCTGGATAGAGGCATGGTTGACAAATAGGCAGCAGAGAGTTTGCATAAATGGGGAGAAATCAGAGTGGGGGAGTGTCACGAGCGGTGTTCCGCAGGGGTCAGTGTTGGGCCCCCTGCTGTTCACAATCTACATAAACGACATAGATGAGGGCATAAAGAGCGACATCGGCAAGTTTGCCGATGACACCAAAATAGGCCGTCGAATTCATTCTGACGAGGACATTCGAGCACTCCAGGAAGATTTGAATAGACTGATGCAGTGGTCGGAGAAGTGGCAGATGCAGTTTAATATAGACAAATGCAAAGTTCTAAATGTTGGACAGGACAATAACCATGCCACATATAAACTAAATAATGTAGATCTTAATATTACGGATTGCGAAAAAGATTTAGGAGTTCTGGTTAGCAGTAATCTGAAACCAAGACAACAGTGCATAAGTGTTCGCAATAAAGCTAATAGAATCCTTGGCTTCATATCAAGAAGCATAAATAATAGGAGTCCTCAGGTTGTTCTTCAACTCTATACATCCTTGGTTAGGCCTCATTTAGATTATGCTGCACAGTTTTGGTCACCTTATTACAGAATGGATATAAATTCTCTGGAAAATGTACAAAGGAGGATGACAAAGTTGATCCCATGTATCAGAAACCTTCCCTATGAGGATAGACTAAGGGCCCTGAATCTGCACTCTCTAGAAAGACGTAGAATTAGGGGGGATATGATTGAGGTGTATAAATGGAAGACAGGAATAAATAAAGGGGATGTAAATAGTGTGCTGAAAATATCTAGCCTATACAGGACTCGCAGCAATGGTTTTAAGTTGGAAAAATTCAGATTCAGGAAGGATATAGGAAAGTACTGGTTTGGTAATAGAGTTGTGGATGAGTGGAACAAACTCCCAAGTACCGTTATAGAGGCCAGAACGTTGTGTAGCTTTAAAAATAGGTTGGATAAATACATGAGTGGATGTGGGTGGGTGTGAGTTAGACCTGATAGCTTGTGCTACCAGGTCGGTTGCCGTGTTCCTCCCTTAAGTCAATGTGACCTGACCTGACTAGGTTGGGTGCATTGGCTTAAGCCGGTAGGAGACTTGGACCTGCCTCGCATGGGCCAGTAGGCCTTCTGCAGTGTTCCTTCGTTCTTATGTTCTTATGTTCTTATGTGCCGCCTATGTGGGGCTTACGATCACATGGCAGCTGCGTGTGGGAAGCAGCAACGGGCACATGGCCAGGCAGAAGACGCACCTGTTCCAGTGAGGGAGGTGGCCGTTGAAACACAACGGCGCAGTGGAGGGTATGCTTCGTCTGTGGAGCGAGGTGGTGGAGGAGACACCTGTTGAGTCGGGAGAGGGAATGGCCCTTGAAAAGTTAAGGCGTCACCAAACTTTAGCACCTGAACTTCTTTATTTTTCGTTCGATTTCTTTCATTTTTTTTGTACGTAAAGAAGCACCTTTCCATTGTAATGTGACCAAGTTTCAATAAGATAGTTCAAAAAACAACTGAGGAAAAAATTATTTACTAATAATCATACATATTGCAAGGTACCGTCGATGTGGGACTTGGAGAAGCTGTTTTGGCATTATCTACGCATAGAACAATGCTAAACACTATTTATCATGTTTAGCTTTACTGTAATTTATCCTATCTTCATTCTTAAAAAAAATAAAGTTTGTATGGTTTTGACATTCAGCCAAATATCTGACTTTTGCCCTCACAAAAATCAAAAACAAATTATGATATCTCAAAAAGATAAACATCATTTTGTAAAATAATCTTTCCTTTATGTTGTCTGTGAATTTCATTGTATTCCTGCTATTACTAACGACAGTATAGCAATATATATCTGAATAACCTACTTCCGAGATAATCCGCGAAACAGCCGGCCCACCGATTTTTTTTTTTTTCCGAGAAAATAGCATTTTTCTCAGGTTTATGCTGCATTACGAGTATATATCATAGTTACCCATGTCCGTTTTCTTTAATATAAGGACCCTGGATGTAAAAGAAGGAGAATGGAAGCCCATCCCTAACTATGAGAATCTTATATTCCCGTGGGAACGCTCGAGGAATATGCCATATATAATTCATTCTGGAGTATTTACCATATTTCTTTGTTATTTATATTGTTTATTATGTCATTTTAGATCAATTGTGATAGATAAATAAGCCCTAGAAGCTATAATAGCGTTACATTGAAGCATATTCCCCGGCCATCCCGAGACTGGAATTTTCCATGACGTCAGCAAAATTTTTCCCAGGAGGTTCCTGGTTGGCTGTAAGTCTAAGTGTAAGTCCCACCCACTGTATTATGATGTCAAATCGTCAATTAAGATAAGATAAGATTTCGTTCGGATTTTTAACCCCGGAGGGTTAGCCACCCAGGATAACCCAAGAAAGTCAGTGCGTCATCGAGGACTGTCTAACTTATTTCCATTGGGGTCCTTAATCTTGTCCCCCAGGATGCGACCCACACCAGTCGACTAACACCCAGGTACCTATTTGCTGCTAGGTGAACAGGACAACAGGTGTAAGGAAACGTGTCGAAATGTTTCCACCCGCCGGGAATCGAACCCGGGCCCTCCGTGTGTGAAGCGGGAACTTTAGCCACCAGGCCACCGGGCCACCAATTATTATCTTAGAAAGAATAATACAATAAATACACGAAAAAAATCGGAAAAAAAATGAAAATTGACGACAGGTGAGCAGACCTGCCGCGAGTGGTGACGTCACCCTAGGTGTTTTAAATAAATAACAATGATTCTTGTACCATTGTGTTGCCAGAGAGTTAAGCTATTTTTCTGTATGATTAACTCAATTTGTGAAGTTTTCGACAAAATTTTTTGCTCGCGCTGAGCTCGCTCTGTAACATGCCCCGAGACTTTACAGGCGGCAAGTGATGAGGCGCAGTTATGGGCGGAGGTGCTGGCGCTCAAGGAGGAACTACTTACGGTTACCTGGAGGTTATTCCGGGGATCAACGCCCCCGCGGCCCGGTCCATGACCAGGCCTCCCGATGGATCAGGGCCTGATAAACTAGGCTGTTACTGCTGGCCGCACGCAGTCCAACGTACGAGCCACAGCCCGGCTGATCCGGCACTGACTTTAGGTATCTGTCCAGCTCTCTCTTGAAGGCAGCCAGGGGTTTATTGGCAATTCCCCTAATGCTTGATGGGAGGCTGTTGAACAGTTTTGGGCCCCGGACACTTATGGTGTTTTCCCTTAGTGTACCAATGGCGCCCCTACTTTTTATTGGGGGCATTTTGCATCGCCTGCCCAGTCTTTTACTTTCGTAGGGAGTGATTTCTGTGTGCAGATTTGAGACCATTCCTTCCAAGATTTTCCAAGTGTAGATTATGATATATCTCTCCCTCCTGCGTTCCAACGAGTACAAGTCAAGTGCTTCCAAGCGTTCCCAGTAGTTAAGGTGCTTGACAGAACTTATACGTGCAGTAAAGGATCTCTGTACACTCTCTAGATCTGCGATTTCACCTGCTTTGAATGGAGATGTTAATGTACAGCAGTATTCCAGCCTAGAGAGAACAAGTGATTTGAAAAGGATCATCATGGGCTTGGACGGTGTTGCAAACCTTGTCACAGCCTGCAGAGGAGGCAGGGAAGGAAACTTTAAGCCGGCCTCAGGTGTATGAGAGTAAACGGGAATGGATTGTACAACAGCGTAAAGAGAGAGAGTGGTTTAGGATGTTTTTGTATAAATGTAAGATGGATATCGTATTCCTACAAGAACACAATTTCCAAAATGGTCGAGTGTTGGAGGTGGAAAGGTATCAGGTGGTGGCACTGCCATCTGCTCCTTTAAAAGGAAGAGTGGGTGTCTTGATCTATGAGGCGAGTCCATTTCTTTTGCAGAGAAGTAAGGGAGGTGGAGGGGGGAGGGTCTTGTGTGTGGATGGATGGTGGATAGGAGAGAAAGTGTCTTTTGTCTGTGTGTGCTCAGGCAAAAAGTGATGTGCATGTGAAGATGAATTTTGTGTGCGAGGACCTAGTAGGTGGGGACTGGAACTGCGTCATCAGAAGGGTTACCTGGAGGTTATCTAGAGGTTATTCCGGGGATCAACGCCTACGCGGCCCGGTCCATGACCAGGCCTCCCGATGGATCAGGGCCTGATCAACTAGGCTGTTACTGCTGGCCGCACGCAGTCCAACGTACGAGCCACAGCCCGGCTGATCCGGCACTGACTTTAGGTATCTGTCCAGCTCTCTCTTGAAGGCAGCCAGGGGTTTATTGGCAATTCCCCTAATGCTTGATGGGAGGCTGTTGAACAGTCTTGGGCCCCGGACACTTATGGTGTTTTCCCTTAGTGTACCAATGGCGCCCCTACTTTTTATTGGGGGCATTTTGCATCGTCTGCCTAGTCTTTTACTTTCGTAGGGAGTGATTTCTGAGTGCAGATTTGGGACCATTCCTTCCAAGATTTTCCAAGTGTAGATTATGATATATATCTCCCTCCTGCGTTCCAACGAGTACAAGTCAAGTACTTCCAAGCGTTCCCAGTAGTTAAGGTGCTTGACAGAACTTATACGTGCAGTAAAGGATCTCTGTACACTCTCTAGATCTGCGATTTCACCTGCTTTGAATGGAGATGTTAATGTACAGCAGTATTCCACCTAGAGAGAACAAGTGATTTGAAAAGGACCATCATTGGCTTGACATCTCTCGTTTTGAACGTTATCATTATCCATCCTATCATTTTCTTTGCACGTGCGATCGTGGCACTGTTGTGATCCTTGAAAGTGAGATCCTCAGACATTACTACTCCCAGGTCCCTTACATTATTTTTCCGCTCTATTGCATGGCCAGAGTCTGTAGTATACTCTGTTCTAGTTATTATCTCCTCCAGATTTCCATAACGGAGTAGTTGGAATTTGTCCTCATTGAACATCATATTGTTTACCGTTGCCCACTGAAAAACTTTGTTTATATCTTCTTGGAGGTTAACCGCGTCCTCAGCAGATGACAGCCTCATGCAGATCCTAGTATCATCCGCAAAGGATGATACGGTGCTGTGATGTATGTCTCTGTCTATGTCTGATATGAGGATAAGGAATAAGATGGGGCGAGTACTGTGCCTTGTGGAACAGAGCTCTTCACTATGGCAGCCTCCGATTTAACTCTGTTGACCACTACTCTTTGTGTTCGATTTGTTAGGAAGTTGAAGATCCATCTGGCCCACTTTCCCAATTATTCCTTTAGCACGTATTTTATGGGCTATTACACCATGATCGCATTTGTCAAATGCTTTTGCAAAGTCTGTGTATATTACATCTGCATTCTGATTTTCTTCCAGTGCATCCAAGGCCATGTCATAGTGATCCAGTAGTTGTGAGAGGCAAGAGCGACCTGCCCTTAACCCATGTTGCCCTGGATTGTGCAGATTTTGGGAATCCAGGTGATTTTCAATCCTGCTTCTTAGCACTCTTTCAAAGATTTTTATAATGTGGGACGTCAGAGCTATTGGTCTATAGTTCTTAGCTAATGCTTTGCTGCCACCTTTATGGAGTGGGGCTATATCCGTTGTTTTAAGTGACTGTGGAATTTCACCCATGTCCAAGCTCCTCCTCCATAGTGTACTTAGGGCACACGAGAGGGGTTTCTTGCAGTTCTTAATGAAAACAGAGTTCCACGAGTCTGGGCCCGGGGCTGAGTGCATGGGCATGTTGTCAATGGCTTTTTCGAAATCTATCGGAGTTAGGGTAATGTCGGAAATCTGGCATACATTTATGGAGTTTTGAGGCTCATTCATGAAGAAATCATTTTGGCCGTCGATCCTCAGACCGATTAGTGGTTCACTAAACACAGAGTCATACTGGGATTTCAATATTTCGCACATTTCCTTGTTGTCATCTGTGTAAGTCCCATCCTGTCTGAGTAAGGGCCCGATACTAGATGTGGTATTTGCCTTGTTTATGGCATATGAAAAGAAATATTTTGAATTTCTCTCAATTTCACTAATAGCTTTAAGCTCCTCCTGTCTCTCCTGGTTCCTGTAAGAGTCATTTAACTTAAGTTCGATAGTTTCCACTTCCCTGGTCAGCGCCTCCTTTCGTGAATCAGATATTCTAGCACTCCTGAGGAGCTCAGTGACTCTTCGTCGCCTTCTGTAGAGGGAGTGTCTTTCTCCAGTTTACTCCTGCTCTTCTTCTTCCTTATGGGAATATGCCTAGGACATGCTTCAGCTGCCAGGAAGTTGATCCTTTCAAGGCACTGGTTTGGAGCCATGTCATTTAAGACATCTTCCCAACATGTTTTGTTTAGGACATGGTTTACCTGGTCCCAGTTGATGTTCTTGTTGTTGAAGTTATATTTTGTGAAGACACCTTCACAGGTACATGCATTCTGCTGATCAGGACCCCTATGCATGTACCTCTGGACTTTGATTAGGTTGTGATCGGAATTTGTTGTTTTTGATATTCTTATGTCTCTTATCAGGTCCTCATTATTTGTGAAGATAAGGTCAAGTGTGTTTTCTAGTCTTGTTGGCTCCACTATCTGCTGGCTTAAGGTGTGTTTTTCGCAGAGACTTAGTAGCTCATGTGTGTGTGACCTTTCATCTGTGCTACCTCTGGGGATTGTTTCAGCTACAATCTTCCATTTTGTATGCCTTAGGTTGAAATCACCAAGCAGTAAGATGTTTGGGGATGGAGCTGGAAGGTTTTGCAAACAGTAATCAATTTTCAGTAGCTGTTCCTTGAACTGTTGTGAGGTTGCATCTGGTGGCTTATATGCAACCACAATGACCAGGTTTTGGTTCTCGATCTTTATTGATAGAACTTCAACTACCTCATTTGTGGTGTTCAGCAACTCCATGCAGATGAGGGACTCTTTGATATACACGCCAACCCCCCCTTGTTTCCTGTTCTTTCTGTCGCATCTAAAAAGATTGTAACCACTTATCCATATTTCACTGTCAAAGTGATCTTTTGTGTGAGTCTCTGTGAAGGCTGCAAACATTGCATTAGACTCCTCTAGAAGTCCACTGATAAAAGGTATTTTGTTGGTGGTGGATGGCTTAAGGCCCTGTATATTAGCAAATATGAATGAGGTTGTATTCTGTGTTTGTTGGAGGGATTTTGTTATTGGCATCAGTAGTTGTAATTCTGGAGGGCCATGGGTGGCCACTGGCTCCGCCTCCAGTCCAACAAGGCTCCAAGGTAGTGGACTATTTTTGTTATTTTCTTCCTTTTCTTTTTCCATTTCCTGCCACTAAAAAATCACCTGGAGTTGGGTTGTCGTAGCTGCTATTGTTTGTCTTGTGGGATCTGTGCTTCCTGGTCCCTTTTAGATGGTATGCAGGGCAGTCGATGTTGTAACACTGCTTCTGGAGGACCGAGGAGTGACATTTTTGGGTGAAAGAAAGTACAGGAAGAAGAACGACACACTCCTTTAGACAGGAGGTCGCTACATTTTTTGGGATGCTCAAAGCTGCATGTCCCATTTTTTTTCCTGATATTCCATGCTTACAGATGCCCCAAGCATAATATTTGCACAAATTCACCTTTGGTTGAGAATTGTTGGGAGGTGTGTTGTCAATTTCTGCAGGTTCTGGGACTGCACTATAATCCTCAGTATCCAAGCCAGGGCCACCCAGTCCTGGATTCCATCTACTTTCCCCAGCAGAAGAAGAAGAAGGAGGAGACTCATCTCCAACATCTGTACTGTGGGCCACGGTCTTGTGCAATGATGGTTGTATATTTATGGTTTTAGTGGTGGTTATGGTAGGGTCCCTAGCAGAGTCTGGGCTGGCAGTAAGGCTGGAGGCTGGGTCTGAGTCAGCACTGGGGCTGGGGGCTGAGCCTGGGCCAGCAGCTGGGCCTGGGCCAGCGGCTGCGCCTGGGCCAGCACCAGCACTGTGGGTATTAGTGCTATGACTGGGGGATGGGTCTGGCTTAGCACTATGTGGGTGACTAGATAGTTTCGAGTCATCTGTTGTGGTATGGGCATTCTGCATTTTTTTATACACTATCTGGAACCCAAGGGGCGGGGCATGTGTCGTAGGTCTTAAGTGACCTTTTAAGGGATATACATTCAAGGGATGCTTTTGGGGGATCATGGGAGGTGGAGCATACATTTGGATGGTGAAGTTATGCAGCTAGGTTAGGTAGACTGTATCTCTCACAAAGAGTCATTATCGAGTCTTTTCACACTGTGGAGGTGGCATATTCGGATCATCGGGCGGTGGTGGTGGTGGTGGCGGAGGTGGGGTGGGAGTCTCAGGCGGGAAGATATAGGAATTACTGGAAGCTGAACATGAGCGTGCTAGCTGACAAAGAGGGGTTGGAGGGATTTGCAGCAGTGGGAGCAGCTCAGTGTGGAAGGGAGGGGGGTGGATGATGTGGTGAAATGGTGGGATGGTGTGGCAAAAGAAAGGACTAGGCAATATTATGTGTGGGAAGGGAAGTGAATAAATCACTTGAGGTATGGTCTTACCAACTATTTGAAGGACAGGTTCAACGGTTGTTATGCATAGGGGGCAGTGGTAGGAACTTATCCTGTGGAAGACATTGATGCCGTGAAGGGGAGAATACACGAGTTACAGTATTAGAGGTTTATGGCAGTAAGGGTGCAGGCGGGGGTGAAAGAGGTGTTATGCATCAACATGCATGTTGCACAGACAGAAACAGCAGCAGCAGGCCACTGCTGTCCCATGCTTAGAAGTCCATGCATCGGTGGGAGGTTATCATGAGGGTCAGGTGTTACAGGCCACGAAAGGTATGAGTGCATATGCAGATAAGTGGTATGGGGAGTATTGGTAAAGTTGTGGGGTAGTTGGGGTGGTTTTAGAGCAGGTGCGTGGGTGTGTGACATGCAATCTGAGAAGCAGTAATAGAGAAGAGTTGGGCGGGGGCATTACATAGGAGGAAATATGGAGGGCATTAAGTGAGATGCAGAAGGGGAAAGCACCAGGCATCGATGCAAGTTTTATCTACAGCATTGGGAGCTGCTGAGGGGCTTTTTGGTCCAGTTGATGAATTCCATAAAAACGGCAGTGGTGGTGTTGATCCCGAAGGGGAAGCAGCAGAATACCCTCCGGGACTACAACGCCATTTTGTTGCTGTGTGTGGATTATAAGTTGTTGGCGAAGGTATAGGGAAATAGGTTTAAATGTATCGTGGGGAGGGTGGTATCTGAGAATCAATTTGGGTTGCCAGGTAGGTCTATGGTTGTGGGGCATGGGATCCTAATGGGATTCGTGGAATCAAGGGGGGCGGGTGGGTGGGGTTGTTGGTCTTGGATTGGTAGGGGGTACATGATAGTGTGGAAATGGGAGCATTGAGCACTATACTCAGTCGACAGGGTTTTAGTGATGAAGTTGTGAGGTGGGTTAAAGCGTTGTACCGGGGTGTAAGGGTGAGGGTGCAGATCAATGGATGCTTAGGGGAGGCGGTTGCCATGGGATGGGATCTTAGGCGGGGGTGTCTAATGTCACAACTATTGGTTGCATGTGTCCAGGACCCTTTTACCGAATGGTGGAGGAATGCATATGCACAGGGGGAGGGGTAGGAGAAGGGAGGGTTTGACCTGGTTTGGTCGGATGATGACAACTGTCCTGGTGTGGGAGGGAATGAGGCTGGGGCATTAGAGGAAGCTGTGAAATTGTTCAGGGGTGTTATAGGTATGAAAGTGAATTTGGAGAAGTCAGTGGTCATGGGGTTGTGGGCTTGGGTGGGGAGGGTTGAGTGGGGATGTAACATCGTGCAACGGCAGCCGGGACTTTGAAAATACGTATGTGGTGTTATCTATGCGGATGACCTGGGTGCCGCAAGAAAGGACAATTCGAATAAGTTGGTGGACAGGATCCAGGGTCGCCTAGGAGCATTGCGACCATGCCACCTGACCCTCGTGCAAAGAGTTATTGTGATTAATGTTTTATTGTATAGTAAGGTGTGGTATGTGGTGACCATGTTCCCATTATCCAGGATGGCAATTACAAGAATTCTTAGGGGGGGTGTTCAAATTCTTGTGGATGTGATTCGCTATGGAGGGAAGTTGTAACATTACCAGTGCATCAGGGAGGGTTGGGGCTGCTGGACATGAAATGGAGAGTTAAATGTGTTTAACAAGAGGGAGGTGTTGTGTAAGGGATTGTGTGTGGGATGGCTGGGTAGGGTACATGACTGGCTGAGACAGTTGTATGGTGGAGAGGAGTTGCAGGAGTGTGAGACTGTATTGTGTGCTTTGGTGTTAGCTAGGGAATCGGGGAAAGTCAGAATAGGTGTTTTGTGTAGGCTGCTTGTGGGTAGGGTTGTTGCACCAGTGGAGGGAATTTTCCTCATGCATGTGTTGGGAAATATATGGGGCTGCTTTAGTAAGTTGAGGTTAAGACCCAGGGCACGTAAGGTAACGTATCATTTTCTGCATGGTATTTTGCTGTCATTAGTGGTCCTCTGGAATAGAAGGGTCATAGAGGGTGGGGTGGCATCTGTGAAGGGGAGGAGACAGCCTATCATGAAGTATATATTTGCGAGGGATTGGGGGGCATAAGAGGTTGGTTGAGCACGGTGATTACAAGGGTAGTGGGAAAGGAGTGTCGGTTCTGCGAGCACTTAGTCTTGATGTGGGAGGGATGGAAGCGCGTGTCACTAGGGCTTTGGCATACATCATTGTCGATTATGTATATATTTTGTGGGGAATGAGGAGGCAGGGGGTTTGGGACGTGAGGTGGCGGGTTTTAGCGGCTACGTTCTACCTCACGTTGTGTTGTAATAGGGAAATTTATGGGAAGAGGTGGGGGCGGCTTTTTCGGAGGGACACATAGAGCTAACATTAGGGATTTTATTTGATCTGTAAAAACTGAATGAGGGTGCATGGGTGTGTCTGTTTCCGCATATGTGGGAGGGGATGTCAGGGGTTGCAACGGGTTCGCCTCCTGGGGTATGTGTGGGGTTATGTGTGGGTGGGCGTGTGGGAGGCGTGAACGTGAGAGCAAGGTAGTCTCGGGTGAGTGTGGTCTGAGAGTTGAACATTGTTCAGAGAGATGCTGTTCTCTATCACTTGTATTTAATGTGTACGGCATTATTGTTTGAATGGGTAATGTCATTGTGTATCTTAATGTCTTCATCTGTTTGTTAGTATATGCTTGCTGCATGTTTGTTCTGCGTGTTTTGTACTGCCTAATGTGTGTTCTGTTTTATTGATTTCATAGAGAAGGTCAAGAGAGGCCTAAGCTTGCTACCATCTGCAGCTCATAAGACTGCCATCCCCACGAGCCCCTTTGAGGCGGGGTAGATGGCAGACCAGAGGCCTAGCTTCTCCCTACGAGCCCCGTGAGGGCGGGGAATGTGGCTAGGCCTGGGGACGCTTGGTCCCAAAGATGAGGAGGTACTATACCTCCTCCCATGGGAGACTTAAGTCTCAAGACACTCCCCAGATAGGGAGCCAAGGCCGGGTCACCACTACTTGGAAAAGACCCGGGCCGGGAGAATACCGGCAAAAAAAAAAAAAAAATTGATTTCATATGTACATAATGTGTGGTTGGTGTTAATGTGTTATTAAAAAAATTGAAACCTTATCTACAATGAGGTTACATTGCCTTTGTTGGCAAATAAAGGAGAGGTGTGCTCAGATGAATTACAGCAGTTGGATATGCTGAATGTTGAAGACAGAGTAAAACAATTGAAGCTAAATCATGTTTATAAAATTGCTCACAAACAGCGTCCAGAATATCTTGCTGCCAATTTTGTCAAGGCTGGGAACCAAAGTAATCATAGTGCTAGGGGGAGAGAGCACAACTTTGTAGTACCCACAGTCAGTGGCCAGGCTTCAAACACCTTTTATTGTACAGCAATAAAAAAATGGAACAGACTTCCCGCACATGTCAAAGCCAGTCATAGCATGAACCAGTTCAAGAAGAGTGCCAAAAGGTGTCTGATGAATGTAGCTACAGAAAGGGAGGGGAATTATTTTTTATTTTTTAGCTAACACACGTGTAATTTTGCCTAATTCCTAGTAATGACCCTCGTATTGCAGATAGTCTTAATGGCCCTCGTGTAGTAGACAGTCTTTTTAGTATGATAATAAGATGTTATCTCCATTATAGAATAATAATAAGATATTATAACCTTTATATTTTAATAATAAGGTAATAGGACCCCAATGGAAATAAGTCCCTCTGTCTGACTTTCTTGGGTTATCCCAGGTTCTCTACACATATGCTGCTATGTATGATAATCTATGTAACTGTATTTGTGTATACCTGAATAAACTTACTTCTTACTTACTTACTTAGATCTTGAGTTAACAGCCATTACTGTAATAGAATGTCTACTTGGTTGTGAATAGCCGGGGAGGGAAGGTTTCCCACCCCGGAGGTGGGAATTTTTAGGACTAGTAGGTGTAAATACAGGATGTCTGTGTGCTATGTATTTCATGCTGAGTTATGAATATCTTGCGGTCAGATGTACACCATCAGTGTGGGATGGTGAAGGCTGTGTCAGTGGTCTATGATCGCGTACACACTTCCGGGATGTACATGCTAAACTATTTGTTAATGTATATGTGTACTCACGTCGGGTGGCTCCAGCAGTTTTTGGTGACACCTGCGAGATTTGGGAACAGTACATGGGATAAGGGAAAAAGGAGGGGTGTATGTATCCACACGTAATTGTGAGTGTGGTGTATTCTGCTTGACACTGGCAGGGTGATGTAGCTATTATAGGTTCATTCATGTGATTTTTTTTTATTTATTTCATGAAATGTCATGTTTTAAATAAAATAAAAAAAACTGTAGACAGAGATTAGCTATTACTAACATGATCTTTCCTCATACATAAAAATATACACAAGTCACGCATTGCAGCACCTGTGTGATTTACTCATTGTCACAAAAGCTGCAATGAGTATTAGTAAATTAACATAAAATTTTATAGATAAAAACTCTATGCATCATACCTTTTTTCTTTCTTTTTATTAGCACATCGGCCGTCTCCCATCACTGTTTTGCCAAAGGCACGCTTACACTACAGTTATAAAACTGCAACATTAACACTCCTCCTTCAAAGTGTAGACACTGTACTTCCCATCTCCGGTCTGCCGGTTTCCTTGAATCCCTTCATAAATGTTACCTTGTTCACACTCCAACAGCACGTTAAGTCCTAAAAACCATTTGTCTCCATTCACTCCTATCTAACAATCTCATGCATGCTACCCGGAAGTTCATGCCCCTCGCACACAAAACCTCATTTACCCTATCCCTCCAACCTTTCTTAGGTCGACCCCTACCTGGCCTTCCCTCCACTACAGATTTATACACTCTCGAAGTCATTCTATTCTGTTCCATCCTCTCTCCCTGTCCAAACCATCTCAACAGCCCTCTGGATTATAGTTTTGGTAGTCCCGTACTTCCTCCTAATTGCCAAACTACGAATTTTCTGCATCATATTCACACTACACATTGCTCTCAGACATGACATCTCCACTGCCTCCAGCCTTCTCCTTGTTGAAACATTCACCACCTATGTTTAACACCCATACAAGAGCATTGATATAACTATACTCTCATACATTCCACTCTTTGCTTCTGTGGACAAAGTTCTTTGTTTCCACAGACTCCTAAGTGCACCATTCACCATTTTCCCGTCATCAGTTTTATGATTCACCTCATTATTCAGAGACCCTTCTGCTGACACGTCCACTCCTTAATATTTGAATATATTTACTTCCTCCATATTCTCTCCTTCCAATCTGACAGCCAATCTTTCTTCATCCATTTTTTTGTTGTCCTCATCACCTTACTCTTTCCTATATTCACTTTTAATTTTCTTCTTTTACATACCCTACCAAACTTATCTGCCAACCTTTGCAACTTCTTTTCAGAAACTCCCAAAAGCACAGTTTCATCAGCAAAGAGCAACTGTGACAACTCCCACGTTGTGTTAGATTCTTATTATTTTAACCCAACACCTCTTGCCAACACCCGTGCATTATAAAACTGGGATGCTTGAATATGCGTGGATGTAGTGCAGATGATAAGAAAGAGATGATTGCTGATGTTATGAATGAAAAGGATTTGGATGTCTTGGCCATAAGCGAAACAAAACTGAAGGGGATAGACAAGTTTCAGTGTGGAGAAATAAATGGGATTAAGTCAGGAGTATCTGAGAGAGCTAGAGCTAAGGAAGGGTTAGCAATAATGTTGATGGATCTGTTATGGAAGGAGAAGAGGGAATATAAATTTATAAATTCAAGGATTATGTGGATTAAAGTAAGGGTCGTATGTGAAAAGTGGGTCATAATAAGCGTGTATGTACCTGGAGAAGGGAGGAGTGTAGAGGAGAAAGAGAGATTCTGGGAGATGTTAAGCGAATATATAGGAACCTTTGAACCAAGCGAGAGAGCAATTGTGGTAGGGGACCTAAATGCTGAAGTTGGAGAAGTATATAGAGAGGGTGTGGTAGGTAAATTTGGGGTGGCAGGTGTAAATGATAATTATACCTTTGTATAAGGGCTTGTAAGGGGTTTAGTTATAGGTAATACACATTTTAAGAAAATGAGAATAAATAAATATACAAGTTATGATGTGGGAAGTAATAACAGTAGTTTGTTGGACTACGTATTGGTAGATAAAAGACTGTTGTGTAGACTTCAGGATGTACATGTTTATAGAACGGTCGCAGGCATATCAGATCACTTTTTAGTTGTAGTTACAGTGAGAGTAAAAGGTAGATGGGATACAAGAAAAATAGAAGCAGCCAGTAAGAGTGAGGTGAAGGTTTATAAACTAAAAAGAGGAGGCAGTTAGGGTAAGATATAAACTACTATTGGAGGATAGATGGGCTAGTGAGAGTATAGGCAATGGGGTCGAAGATGTATGGGGTAGGTATAAAAACGTAGTGTTAGAGTGTTCAGCAGAAGTTTGTGGTTACAGGAAGGTGGGTGCAGGAGGGAAGAAGAGTGGTATAATGATGATGTAAAGAGAGTAGTAATGGGACAGGGTTTTTAGGAACCCTTATCAAACAAACTACTTTTATCTAGCCAGCCCACCTTGAACAACTGCTCAAGTGTACCAGGTAGGAAGACTGTTGAATGGGATTGAAACTTAATACATAAAGTCTATATATATCAAACTAAAGAACTGTTAAAGACAATTAAATACTTTTAGTAATTATAGACTAGCTAGTTATGAGAATTGTAAAGTGTTGAAAATAACCAACACCATGAAAATCTGTGTAGTCTACAGAAAGTCATCTCTGGATTTCAACCAGTCTCTGTGGTAAATGGTCCTATGAGTCATGCAGGAACCAGCGAAATGTTTTTGGTTGTACCCAAACGACATACACCTGTGGGAAAAAATTACATCTGTATTAAAAGACAAGAACACCAATAAAATATCCTTCTTAACAGACATGTCAGCCTAGCATGACTGCTGGGAAAATAAAATGAGTGAGTTGGACGGGTTGTCTTGGAAGACAGTGCTCCAGAGGGTGCTAGTGTTGTCCTGGAAAACAGTACACCAAATGGAGATAGTGGTCCTGGTGATGAAACAGGTAAAGGCAACTCTATTCAGTTCACAGAGGTACAAAATAGCAATACTGCAGGAGATGGAGCAAAGGGGGGTGATGCCTCAGGGATTAGTGTTGACACATTACCAGTAAAAACTGATGGAATCCCTGATGTCTATACTAGAGTGCTAGGTGGAGGGAAAAAATAAAAAAAAATACACCAACCGTGAATGCAGCCACAAAATATCCTAGCAATCAAAATTCCAATCTATGCAAATCCTATGCCTTGGGTGTCTGTAGGCACGGTATATCTGATAAAACAGGTGGGACACGCACCTTTGACCATCCCAAAAATGCAGCACCCACATGACAACAGAAGGGTGCAAGTCCCTTTCCTGTAACTTATTTCACCTCTATATGTGTCACTCGACACTCCATGAAAAAAGTGCTTCAACATATACTGTCAGGTACAAAAGAGGGAAGACATAATCTCTCCAGAGAAGGAGGTTTTTTAGTGCCAGGAAGGAAAAAAAAAGATTGGCAAGAAATGTCATGAATCCTACACCAACTGAAAACACTTCTGGAGCAGAGGCACAATCTTTGACCTCCACTCCAGAACAACAGATATTAGAGCCAGCAAATAAATCCCCCCTGAATTCCATCATTATAATGACATTTGTCTTTGCAAACATACAGGGCCTAAAGCCGTCAACAAACAACAAAATTACTTACATCAAGGGACTGCTCACAGAGTCAAATGTAATGTTTGTAGCTTTCACAGAGACCCACATAAAAGACCATCTTGACAACGAAATATGAATCCCAGGTTATAACCTATTCAGATGCGACAGACTAAGCAGGCAACAACGGGAGTTTGGCTTATAGGCCACAGAGTCGCTCATTTGCTCAGAACTACTAAACACCTCAAATGATGTAGTTGAAGTTTTGGCAGTAAAGATTGTGGCTGTATACAAGCCTCCAGATGCAACTTCCCAGCAATTCCAGGAATAGCTTTTGAAAAATGACCACTGTATGGAAAATCTCCTAACTCCTGTCCCAAATATCTTGCTACTGGGAAATTTCAACTTGAGACACCTAAAGTGGAGGAGTGTAGCAAATAATATTTTAGCAGAGATTATCCCAGGAGGCAGCTCAGATGACAATTCACACACACACGAGCTATTAAATCTCTGCACCAAATTCACCTTAAACCAGCAAATATTACAGCCTACAAGACTAAGAAGTACACTAATAACGAAGATCTGATGTGTAATATAAACGTATCAAAAATAATATATTCAGATCACAACGTAAAAGAGGTACAGGCATGAATACACAGGGTTCCTGACCAGCAAAATGTGATCGTTCATGAGGGTGTCTTCACAAAATTCAACTTCAGTAACAAAAATATACAATGTGAACAAGTCAACAATGTCCTAAATGAAACAAGCTGGGAAGATATCTTAAACAACACAGAGCCGAACCTTTGCCTAGCAAAAATTAACTCTGTGGTTTTTGAGATCTGCTCAAGGCACATTTCATTAAGAAAGAGAAAGAGAAGATGCAAACTAGAAAGAGAGAGATGCTCCCTATACAGACGAAGGGGAAGCATCACAGAACTGCTGAGAGGGGCCAATATATCTGAAATACGATGGGAGGCACTGACCATAGAAATAGCAAATATCGAACTTAAGCTGAAGGAATCTTACTGAAGACAAGAATCACACGAAAAACTAAAAGTCATAAAGGAAAGTGAAAAAAAAATACTTCATCTCTTATGCCAAATCTAAGTGAAAAACAACATCCAGTATTGGGCCCCTGCTTAGGCGAGATGGGACATACATAGATGACAGCCAAGAAATGAGGGAGATATTAAAGTCCCAGTATGACTCAATATTCAGTGAGCCGTTACCCAGACTAAGGATCGACAGTCCAAATGAATTCTTTAAGAACCAAACCAAAAAGTTGGTCATCTCAAAAATCTCTGATATTATCCTAACACTACAAGATTTTGAAAAGGCAATAAATGACATGCCCTTGCACTCTGCCCCAGGCCCAGACTCATGGAACTCCGTGTTCATCAAGAACTGCCAAAAGCCCCTGCCACGTGCCTTCAGCATTCTATGGAGAGGTAGCATAGACACAGAGGTCACCCGACACTCACTAATAACAAGAGACATAGCCCCACTCCAATAAGGTACCAGTAAAGCAATTGCAAAGAACTACAGACCTATAGCACTAACATCCCATATCATAAAAATCATCGAAAAGGTTCTAAGATACCCATCAATTACATAACCCAGAGCAACTTGAGTTTAGAGCAGGTCTCTCCTGGCTATTGCAGTTACTGGACCACTATGACACGGTCCTGGATGCTATTGAGGATAAACAAAATGCCGATGTAGTATCCACAGACTTTGCAAAAGCCTTCGACAAGTGTGACCACGGAGTAATAATGAACAAAATGCCTGATAAAGGAATAACAGGAAAAGTTGGAAGATGGATCTATAACTTCTGGACAAATAGAACACAAAGAGTAATAGTAAACAGAGTAAAGTCCGAGGCAGCTACGGTGTAAAGCTGTGTTCCACAAGGTACAGTACTCACTCCCATCCTATTCCTCATTCTCATATCTGACATAGACAGAGATGTAAGCCATACCTCCGGATGCAGATGACACCCGAACTGCCATGACAGTGTCCTCCATTCAAGACACCGCAATAATCCAAGAGGACATCAACCAAATCTTCAAATGAGCAACTCAAAACAATATGAAGTTCAATGAAAAGAAATTTCAACTACACAGATATGGAAAACTTGAGGAAATTAAAACTGAGATTTAGTCTCTGAGATCTGGTCTCTGTTACAGCAATAATATTAGTGAAATCTCCCATTAGCACAACATTTTCGTATGTAGATGCCTTACGAATTTCGTCCCATAGAAGTTTACTGCACTCCCTATCAAGATTTGGGGCCCTGTAAATCACACCCAAAATTAGTTTTTCTCGGCCCTCGAGAAGCTGTAACCAAACAGATTCAGTGGCTGACGCTTCTAATTTAATATCTTGTCTAACACAACAATTTAAATTGTCTCTGACATACATCGCTACTCCACCACCCTTCCTGTTGACCCTGTCAGTGTGGAATAATTTATAGCCTTGTATGTGATATTCAGAGGGCATCTCTCTATCTTTCAGATTGAGCCAGGTCTCTGTTACAGCAATAATATCTATGTTTCCTGCACTTGCAATTAATCTTAGCTCATCTATCTTATTTCTTACACTCCTGCTATTAGTATAGTAAACCTTAAGGGAGCTAGTCCCTTGCTGCCCTCTGCTGTCCCCCTTTGTTTGCTGACCTGATCTATTGCCTTTATTTATAACTTCATGCTGAATGCCTTTTATACATTTACTGTTTCCAACCCTAGTGTTGCAACCTGCTTGTTTCCCACACACACCCATACCTCTATCTTCTATCAGTTTAAAATCATAGGCATTTCACCAATGGCCTTTTCAATTGAGTTTGCAAGTGCTACCCCCTCAGCCCCAGAGAGATGTACCCCATCCCTTGCATACATATCATGTTTGCCATAAAAGTTGTTCCAGTTGTCAATGAATGGGATTGCAAGTTCCTTGCAGTATCTGTCTAGCCAGCAATTTACACCAATTGCCCTAGACAACCATTCATTTCCTACTCCCCTTCTAGACAATATGCTACATATGATTGGGACCCCTCCCTTAGACTTAATGAAATCTATAGCTGACCTGTACTTATCTAGCAGCTCTTCTCTCCTACCCTTTCCAATATCATTTCCACCAGCACTGAGACAAATAATGGGCTATTTTTAAAACTACACAACGTTTTAGTCTGAATAACTGTACTCGGGAGTTTGTTCCACTCATCCACAGCTCTATTACCAAACAAGTGCTTTCCTATATCCTTTCTGAATCTGAATTTTTCCAACTTGAAACCATTGCTGCGAGTCCTGTCTTGGCTGGAAATTTTCAGCGCACTGTTTACATCCCCTTTATTTATTCCTGTTTTCCATTTATACACCTCGATCATATCCCCCCCTAATTCTATGCCTTTCGAGAGAGTGCAGATTCAGGGCCCTCAGTCTATCCTCATAGGGAAGATTTCTGATACATGGGATCATCTTTGTCATCCTCCTCTGTACGTTTTCCAGAGCATTTATATCCATTCTGTAATACGGTGACCAGAACTGAGCAGCATAGTCTAAATGAGGCCTAACCAAGGATATATAGAGTAGAAGAACAACCTGAGGACTTCTATTATTTATACTTCTAGATATGAAACCAAGAATTTTGTTAGCTTTATTGTGAACACTAATGCACTGTTGTCTTGGTTTTAGATTACTGCTAACCAGAACTCCTAAATCCTTTTCACAATCAGAAGAATTAAGATCAACATTATTTGGTTTATATGTGGCATGGTTATATAACTGTCCAACATTTATAACTTTGCATTTGTCAATATTAAACTGCATCTGCCACTTCTTCGACCACTGAATCAGTCTATTCAAATCATCCTGGAGTGCTCTAGTGTCCTCATTAGAATGAATACGACGGCCTATTTTGGTGTCATCAGCAAATTTGCTTATGTCGCTATTTATTCCCTCATCTATGTCGTTTATGTAAATTGTGAACAACAACGAGCCCAACACTGACCCCAGAGGAACACCGCTTGTGACGTGTCCCCATTCTGATTTCTCCCCATTTATGCAAACTCTTTGCTGTCTATTTGTCAGCCATGCCTCTACACAGGAAAAAAATTCTCCTTCTATTCCGTGTGCCTTAAGTTTCCTCAGTAGCCTCTGGTGTGGAACTCTATCGAAAGCCTTACTGAAGTCCATATACACAATATCATATTCATTACCACGATAAGACAAGAATGCCCCTTTGTAAAACCGTGTTGAGATTTATTAATCAATCTGTGCCTGTCAAGATGGCTACGAATTGCTTCGGCAATTATTGATTCCATAAATTTTCCCACTATAGAGGTAAGGCTTATTGGTCTATAGTTCGAAGGCAAGGACCTGTCACCTACCTTGTAAATAGGTATTACATTTGCCATTTTCCACTTATCAGGCACTATGCCAGTTTGTAGTGATGTGTTAGAAAGATTAGTTAAAGGTATGCTAAGTTCCTCTTTACATTCCTTTAACACTCTTGCAAACAGTTCATCAGGGCCTGGGGATTTGTTAGGTTTTAGTTTCTCTATTTGTCTGAGGATCATGTCACTAGTTACCGCAATCGTACATAGTTTATTATCATCCTGTTCTACATAATTTATTATTTCAGGAATATTACTAGTATTTTCCTTGGTGAAAACTGAGAGGAAGTAGGCATTTAGAATTTCACACATATCCTTATCACTGTCAGTGATCTGACCAGAGTTACTCTTAAGTGGGCCAATCATGTCACTAATCTTATTTCTGTATACCTGAAAGAACCCTTTTGGGTTAGTCTTTGAATCCCTTGCGACCTTAGCCTCATAATCCCTTTTTGCTTTTCTTATTCCTTTCTTTATTTCTCTCTTTAATTGAATATATTGATTACTTAACTGCCCATCTCCTCTTTTGATACGCCTATATATGCCTCTCTTTAGACCAATGAGATGTTTTAATCTATTGTTCATCCATTTGGGATCATTTTTGTTAGATCTAATTTCCCTACTCGGAACAAAAGTTGTCTGGGCAGCTAGAACTATGCTCTGAAAAACGTCATATTGGCAACCAAGATCACCTACCTGACCCATAGTCAGGACATCCCAATTTAGCCCACCCAGGTAATTTTTCAGTCCCATGAAGTCGGCCAAGCGAAAATCTGGGACAGAGATTTGATTGCAGTCATCTGTGTAATTCCATGATATATTGAAACTAAGTGATTTGTGATCACTTTCCCTAAGCTCATCATTAACCTCAAGATTATTAATTAGTGAATCTTTGTTGGCAAGAACCAAGTCAAGCAGATTGCTTCCTCTAGTTGGTTCTGTCACAACCTGTTCTAAAAAGCAATCCTGAACCGTATCAAGAAAGTCACTAGACTCAAAATTTCCTGTCATATTGTTCCAATCAATTTGTCTAAAGTTAAAATCTCCCATTATCACAAAATTTTCATATCTAGATGCCTTATGAATTTCGTCCCATAACAGCTTACTGCCCTCCCTATCAAGGTTTGGGGGCCTATAAATCACACCCAAAATTAATTTGTCACGTCCCTCGAGAACCTGTAGCCAAACAGATTGTGCGTTCGATGTTTCTAATCTTATATCCTGTCTAAGACAAAAATTTAAATTTTCTCTGACATACATCACCACAACACCACCCTTCCTTATGTTGCGGTGTCCAACAGATTGTAATAAAGTTGGTAGAATTACCGACAATATGTAAAGTAAAAGGACACAAGTGCAACTAATGTGACATTTTATTGTGGCAACGTTTCGCTCTCCAGGAGCTTTATCAATGGCTTGATAAAGCTCCTGGAGAGCGAAACGTTGCCACAATAAAATGTCACATTAGTTGCACTTGTGTCCTTTTACTTTACACCACCCTTCCTGTTGACGCTATCAGTGTGGAATAGTTTATAACCCTGTATGTTGCATTCAGAAGGCATTTCTCTATCTTTCAGGTTGAACCAGGTCTCTGTTATACCAATGATATCTATATTACCTACACTTGCAAGTAATATTAGCTTATCTATCTTATTTCTTAGACTCCTACTATTTGTATAATAAACCTTAAGGGAGCTAGTCACTCGTTGCCCTCTACTATCCCTCTTTGTTTGCTGATCAATTGATTTGCCACTACTAGCAACTTTATTTTGAATATTGTCTTTTAAACATATCCCTGAGGTATCCCGGTAATAACTGCTGTTTTTAACCCTAATGCTGCAGCCTGATTGTTTCTCACAAATACCTATACCTCTATAATCTATCAATTTAAATTCCTAGACAAGTCATCAATTACCCTCTCAATTGAATTGGCTAATGCAACCACTCCATCCCCAGAGAGATTAACCCCATCCCTTGCATACATATCACGTTTGCCAAAGAATAGGTCTCAGTTATCAATGAATAGGATTGCAAGTTCATTGCAGTACCTGTCTAGCCAGCAATTTATACCAATTGCCCTAGACATCCATTCATTGCCCACTCCCTTTCTAGGCAAGATGCTACATATGACTGGGATCCCTCCCTTAGACCTAACTACTTCTATGGCTGACCTGTATTTATCCAGCAGCTCCTCTCTCCTGCCCTTCCCAATGTCATTACTCCCAGCACTAAGACAGATAATGGGCTTGTTCCCATTACCTGCCATAATATTATCCAACCTGATGACTATGTCACCAACACCAGCTCCAGGAATCACACTCACTGTCTGACCTTTCTGTCTCTGTTACAAAATGCACGGTCCATATATCTTACCTGAGAATCGCCTACTATTAAAATATTCTTACCTTGATTAGCAGGGGAATCAGTGGTACCTTCAATCTCACTAACCACTGAAGTACACTCGTCTTGGAGAACAGAGAATCGATTTCCTACCTTCACATCTTCTCTATTAACTCTCCTCATCTTCCTTCTTCCTGAACTGTGAACCACTTGCCACTTAAAGCGGCTGCCACTATCACTGCTGGTGACCATTCCTTCCTTACCAGCTAAATCCTTCTCACACTCGCTCCCAAATTCATCTATGCGAAGCTTCAGCCTCCCATTTTCCTCCTGAAGAAGTAGAATCTCCTTCTTCAACACTTGAACCTGAGATTCTAAAACACTACAACAAGCCATGGTGCTTGGTAACAGCACATGCTAACTCCCAAGAGCTTAGGACAGGTATGACCGCACGTGACCACTGACCTCAGCGTGAAATTTATCATCATCAGGCCCACTATAAAAATTAATTACTGGGATATTGTTAGTGTCTTCTTGAGTGAAAACCCAGAGAAAATAATTATTAAGAATAGAGCACATTTCATTCTCCTTGTCAGTGAGATGCCCAGAGTTATTTTTAAGGGGACCTATCTTATCTCTAACTTTTGTTCTATAAACCTGGAAAAAACTTTTTGGGTTAGTTTTCGAATCCCTAGCAACTTTAATTTCAAAGTCCCGTTTAGCTTTTCTTATCCCCTTTTAACGTCCCTCTTAATGTCATATACTGATTCATAAGATGACCCTCACCTCTTTTGATGCGCCTATAAATTCCTTTTTTCTGTCCTAAAAGATATCTGAGCCTATTATTCATCCATCTGGGGTTATTTCTATTCGATCTAATTTCCTTATATGGGATAAATGTCCTTTGGGCAGAATGTATTGTGTTAAGAAAGCTGTCATACTGATAGCTCTCTTCGTTACCCCAGTCCACAGATGATAAGTGTTCTCTAAGCCCATTGTAATCTGCTGAGCGAAAATCTGGGACCAGTGCTGAATTATCCCTACTATCATATTCCATTCAATGTTAAAGGTAATTGATTTGTGATCGCATGTGCCGAGTTCCTCTGCAATTTCTAAATTATTAACAAGAGTTTCCTTGTTTGCCAAAACAAAGTCAAGAAGGTTATTTCCCCTTGTAGGCTCTGTCACAAACTGCTTCAAAAAACAATCCTGAACTACTTCTAAGAAGTCGTTTGATTCTAAATTCCCAGTCAAGAAATTCCAATCAATATGACTAAAGTTAAAGTCTCCTAGAATTACTACATTATCGTGCCTTGTGGCCTTAACAATTTCCTCCCACAGTAATTTCCCTTGGTCCCTATCTAAGTTTGGGGGACGGTATATCACACCTGAAATCAATTTTTCATGTCCCTCTGAAAATTCTATCTAAACAGACTGTGTGTGTGTTACTTCAGACTTAATACCCGTTTTTATGCAACAGTTCAAGCGATCTCGGACATACAGTGCCACCCCACCCCGCTTCCCGATACTTCTGCCTACTTGGAAAAATTTAAATCTCTGTATGTGACTTTCGTTTTGAACCACGTCTCAGTTAAGGCAAATACATCAATGTTACCTGCAATAGCAACTAGTCTCAACTCGTCCATCTTATTCCTAGCACCACCCCTTCCTGCTCATTTCTGTTATTCCACTAAACCTATTACTGTCCTTGTCACCTAGTGCCACTGGCTTTCCAATATTCACCTCGTTTTGCCTGTTACCAGTTCTCCTATTACTCATGTTACTACACTGGGACTTCACTGTTTTCCCGCCAAAACCCATACCACTAACTATTCCTAGTTTAAAGACCTAACAGGTCCCTCCACTGCGTTGGCCAGTGCTCCCACCCCAAACCTAGATAAGTGAACCCCATCCCTGGCATACATGTCATTTCTGCCATAGAAGAGGTCCCAGTTGTCAATGAATGTTACCGCATTTTCCCGTACAGTATTTGTCCAGCCAGCAATTGACACCAATTGCCCTGGACAACCATTCATTTCCAACTCCTCTCCTTGGCAAAATACCACATATGACAGGGTTCTCACCCTTCCTCCTAATTATCTCTATTGCTAACCTATACCTGCTAATCAGGTCCTCACTCCTACGTCTGCAAACATTGTTGCCTCCAGCACTGAGACAGATAATAGGATTTCTCCCATTACCTCTCATAATGTCATCCAGACAGCTAACAATATCCTTCATCCCAGCCCCAGGAAAACACATTCTCTGCCTCCTTCTCCTATCCTTCAAGCAGAATGCCCTATCCATATACCTAATCTGGCTATCCCCAACAACAACAATGTTTTTACCTTCCTTGTCGACGTCCGTCTTGATGTTCCCAGTAGTCGACTCTCATTCGTTAGGTAGCACTACACCTTCACTTGTGGAATTCAAGACGTTCTCGATGGTCTTCGTTGGTGTTTCTTGGGATGTCTCACTCACGTCTGCTAATGCTTCCTTGGTGCTCGTTGTGGCATTCCCAGGAGAACACCCACATTCGTCAGGTAGCACCGAAAATGGGTTGGAAATTTCCACAGTAGTTTTCTGGTTTCTCGTTGTTTCTGCCTCTCCAACAGTCTTCTTAATCCTCAGCTTGGTTCCATGTTGCCCGTCCACTGACCAAGTTTCCCTCTTAACCTGGGGACTCACAACAGGAGGATTACTACGAATCCTCTTGTTCTCCTCCGTTAATCGCCGTATCTCCAGCTTAACAACTCTGAGCTCTTCTCTCAGCTGCTGGTAAAGTTGCTCAAGAGAGGGCATCCTGGTTCAGATTCACAGAGACGCACAAACAGGTCCTCACAGAGCTAAGTACACGTCACCGTTGACGTGTACTTAGAAATTCTTTTTCAAACTTCACTCAAGAAATTCTTTATCAAACTTCACTCTCCTCATCACATCATCAGACACTGCAGTCTCCGTTCACTTATCTTCAGCTCATCTAAACGGCACACAGCCGAAACAAGATATGTGGTCCTCTTTCAACAATCTTGTTAAACATATCTCCAGCATTCTCTCCAACACCAGATTCCAAGTATCAACCACTGCCTTCACTTCTTCAATCAAAGACATCACCAGTAAAGGACACCACCAAGTCAAAACCCCGGCTGAGGTATACAGGATCCCCTGCAACGACAGGAACCGCATATCTGTCAGAGAAACAGCGAAAGACCTCCACTCACTCAATTCTGAACACAAAAAATACAGGCAGAATAAACATCTTGAACAATGACTTTTTTTTCACACAAACTCCACAACAGCATATCAACAACTTGAACCAGAACAACACCTGAGCCTCTTGCCAGGATATTTCTTCATTGTTATCCCACATAGCAACAGATCATAGTACAGAGGAGCTCCTCTGGCCCAGGCTAGGAAGGTCATTCTCGCATCCAACTGCTCGTCAGTTATGTATCTGTCTATCATGTCTGTCTTTCCAAGAAGTAAGCTTCACCTTTCCTCACCTGACTTCATGTCTCAAACCTCACTATATGCACATCACTCTCTCTCTCTCTCTCTCTCTCTCTCTCTCTCTCTCTCTCTCTCTCTCTCTCTCTCTCTCTCTCTCTCTCTTTCTCTATGGCTAGATCTGTTTATGACTTGATAAATCCCACTGTGTGGGCGAAACGCTGTCAATAAAGGAATCGCGTGATACTGTATTTGTGTCTGTCCATCGCGTCCGTATTTTATACCATTATTCTCTATTGTGAACTGCAGCTTTATTAAGTATCATGAAGTTGAGTTTATATCTAACAAATTAATTAACTAGTTTATCTTTCCTATATTTTCGTTTCATTTTTGGAAACAATAAAAACGTTTTGGATGAATACCGAATGGCTTCTCACATACTAGCCAAAATATCAGTGCCCAAAAGTACGACTAAATGAATCTCAAAACTTTGACTATATATTATTACTACTGAAAGCACAGTATAAAGTAGGAAAGATTCATTAACTTACGTCAGAGGGTAAAAAACTAGCGGTTCACTGGAGTTCAAGGTAAGACATAGCAGACGACTTGGAAGTAAGAGCTATCGTGCGAGTCATGGACAGAAAAGCAGGAAGTTCTTTGATATATAGCTTACTGGTGCAACGTTGTATACACAAAGGGATAAGTCTTTCCTAATATTTACTTTAACCCTTACTTTAACTATTTATTATTTGTTATTGAAAACTTATACTAATGACGTAAATATTAACATTCCAGAGAGTCGAACTGTTCCTTGGGACGTCATCCACAGGCGAGTACTTCACAGCTAACATTGTGATGAATGGTTTGAAAAACCGACAAGTTGAAGATTGAGACACTTATGCAGCAAATGGAAATCTTTATTCAGGAAACGTTTCGCCACACAGTGGCTTCATCAGTCCAATACAAAGAGGAAGGCGTAAGGAGAGGAGGAGAATGAGGTAATCAGTCCCTCAACCTGGAGTTGAGGGTTGAGGGACTGATTACCTCATTCTCCTCCTCTCCTTACGCCTTCCTCTTTGTATTGGACTGATGAAGCCACTGTGTGGCGAAACGTTTCCTGAATAAAGATTTCCATATGCTGCATAAGTGTCTCAATCCACAGCTAACATTATCTGATATATGATGACACTTAGATAAATACACACAAGATGAAACGCACACACACATACACACACACACACACATGCACACACACACATACACACACACACACACACACACACACACATACACACGCACACATACACACACACACACACACATGCACACACACACATACACACACACACACACACACACACACACACACACACACACACACACACACACACACACACACACACACACACACACACACACACACACACACACACACACACACACACACACACACACACTTACAAAGTGATGAGTGGAGGCAGGATCCATACACAGCCTTACGAAACAGGCGAATGTTAAAGCTTATGGAGCAGGGAAAGAGTGACCGAGTAGCGACCAGTGAAGAGACAGGGCCAGGAGTTATGAATCGATCCCTGCAACCACAATTAAGTGAGTATACAGACACACACACACGTACACAGAGCACTGGAAAACCTCATGCACCAGTATGTTAGGAACACTACCAGAGAGAGATAAAAGGACGAACCAGTCTTGCTGGTTCGTCCTTTTCTCTCTCTCTGTTCTTGATGTTTCATCTTGTGTGTATTACTCTTAGTGTCATCATATATCAGATTATTTAAGCTGTGAAGCACTCGCATGTGGCTGATGTCCCACTCAACAGCTCGACTCACTGCACTAACAGTATTCAGCTTGAATAACTACATCATTGGGGATATCACATATGATAGGTCCCCTGGAGCTAGTGATATATGGTAGGGAACTTTGAATACATTGTGGAGGAGTTAACAGTGGAGAGTGAAGATAGAGAGAAGTTTGAGGTAATCAGTCCCTCAGTCTGGAGTCGATGTCTTCAGTCCATCAGTCTTGACAGAAGTGCAGCATTTTCGGCTGTCTTCACTGGTGACTCCGCCTACCACTGCTCCACCTCGTCTGTCATCAGTACATAAGTCTCATCTCCGCGAATATGCTGCACTTTTATCAAAACTGATGGACTCAACACATCGGCTTCAGTATGATCGACCGATTACTTCAAACTCCTATTCATCGTTTACTTTTTTTCTGCACTGGACTGAAGAAACAACTATGTGGCGAAAAACTTCCAGTATGACGATACCCAAATGTAGCACAAGTGTCTCATTTATAACTTGTCGATTTTCTAAACCATTTATTCACAATATGAAAGTCAATAAAGACAAATTTTCAATAACTCCGCTATGTTAAACTCGAGAAAATAATTGGATCCGAATATAAAATAAATTACAGATACACAGTAGAACGAAAACTAATGTTAAGGACCTGGGAGTGATAATGTCAGAGAATCTCACTTTCAAAGATGACAGCAATGTCTGTATCAGATCTACTAGGAAAATGATACGATGGATGAAGAGAACCTTCATAACTAGGGATTCCAAACCAGTGATGACTCTTGAAATCATTTGTTCTCTTTAGGCTGGAGCATTGTTGTACAGACCCGGAGAATATACAGAGAACTTTAATTTCATGTATAAGCACAATAAAGCACCTAAATTACTAGGAACGGTGGAAGTTCCTTGACTGTACTTCTTGGAACGCATTAAAGACAGATACATGATAATATACACTTGGAAAATCATAGAGTGACTAATCTCAAATCTGCACACGAAAAATATTCCCTATGAAAGCAAAAGAATCGGTAGGTGGTGAAACATGCAGGGGCGCCATGAGAGACAACACGAGAAGTCTCAGGGGCCCAAAATTGTTCAACTGCTTCCCAACATACATAAAAGGATGACCAATAGACCCCTCGTTGTTTCCGAGATGGAGTTGGACAGGCACTTAAAGTCATTACCTGACCATCCGGGCTGTGGTTCATACGTCAGTTTGCATGCCTTGATCTACCCCCGAAAGACCCTCGAGGTATGCTCCAGATATGCACACACCTACACATATATACAAACACACATACGCACACACACACACACACACACACACACACACACACACACACACACACACACACACACACACACACACACACACACACACACACACACACACACACACACACACACTCACAAACACACACACACACACACACACACACACACACACACACACACACACACACACACACACACAAACACACACTCACACACACACACACAAACACACACACACACACACACACACACACACACACACACACACACATGACAAACCTACTAGAGTTCTATGACAGGGTAACAGAAGGAAGACAGGAGAGAGGGATGGGTTACCTGCATCTTCTTGGACTGTAAGAAGGCTTTCGACACAGTACCACATAAGAGACTGGTTGAAAAACTAAAGGAGCAGGCAGGAATAGAATATGGGAATACCTGACAGGAAGGAAACAACGTGTGTCGGACCGACACACGTTGATGAGGTGTCAGAGTAGTGCATGCGTCGACTGAGGTTCCACAAGGGTCTGTCTTAGGTCCGGTGCTCTTTCTTCTATATATATATATATATATATCTATATATATATATATATATATATATATATATATGAATGAAATGACGAGAGGGTCAGAGTCAGACGATGTAAAACTAATGAGAAAAATAAAAGCGGGCGAGGATCAGGTAAGCCTACAAGGGGATCTGGACATGCTTGGTCCAACAAATGGCTCCTGGTGTTTAACCCCCCAAGTGTAAAGTTATGAAGCTTGGGGAAGGACAAAGGAGACCGCAGGTGGAGTGCAAACTAAGAAGTCAAAGGCTGCAAAACTCACTCAATGAAAAGGAACTTGGGGTGAGCATTATACGGAGCACATCTTCTGAGGCGCACATCAACCAAATAACTGCTGCAATATGTGGGTTCCTGGCAAACCTGAAAATAGCGTTTTTACATTTAAGTAAGGAGTCATTCACGACACTGTACACCGTGTACGTCAGGCCCTTATTGGAGCATGCAGCACAAGTATGAAACCCACACCTGGTCAAACACATCAAGAAATTAGAGAAAATGTTAAGGTTTCAGCAAGACTAGTGACGGAGCTGAGAGGTTTATTCCGTGAGAAAAAGTTAAGGGAACTCAACCTGATGACACTGGAAGACAGGGAGGATAGGAAGGTCATGATAACAATATATAAAATACTGAGAGGAATTGACAAGGTGGATAGGGACAGAATATTTCAAAGAAGTGATACAGTAACAAGGGGTGACAACTGGAAGTTGAAATCTAAGATGAGTCACAGGGATGTTAGGAAGCATTTCCTCAGGCATGTGGAAAGTGATGTAGTGGAGGCAGAATCCATACATAGTTAACTTTAAGAAAAGGTTTGATAAAGCTCATGGAGCAGGGAAAAAGTGGACCTAGAGCGACCAGTGAAGAGGCGGGGCCAGGAACTATAACTCGACCCCTGCAACCACAATCATTTGAGTACACACACACACACACCCACACACACACATACACACACACACACACACACACACATACACACACACACACACACACACACACACACACACACACACACACACACACACACACACACACACACACACACACATTCACACACACACACACTCACACACACACACACATGCACACACACACAGAGCCCAAGGAAAGCCGAGAAGGGAAAATGACAGGCCACTGAGCCCAAGTACATTAGCCAGTGAAACTGATGAAAGGAAAGCTGCAGTGGAGGAAACCAAATTAAATGAGGGGATACACAGGGATATGCAGTGGGAGAATGAAAGGGTGAGGTCAGTCTTTGTGTATGGGCTCCAGGAAGTCGAAGGGGAAACATATGAAGCAAGAAAACAAGGGGAAAAAAAAGCAATTGAAAGCATCATGAAAGCAATAGGAGAAGACGATATGACCCAGCTGGAAAATTTTCGGAGAATAGGGGGGTTTGTAAAAAAAAGAACCCGGCCAGTGAGAGTGACCTTCAAGGCAGAAGCGACTCGGACCAGGATACTGCAGGAGAAAGCACGATTAAGGGACATGACGGCATACAGGAGGGTGTATCTCGACCGCGACAGAACACAAGAAGAAAGGAAGAAACTGAGAGAGATGGTACAAAGGCGAAAGGAGGAAAGAGAGGGGATGGAGAAGACAGACAGGAGATCCCAGACCCAGGAAGAAGATCTAATACAGCCTCCCTCACAACTTTCTATAGAAGCCTCCCAACCAGGTCAACCCCAGTGCAACCAAACACTCTAAATCAAAACACCCATACCACATCCTATGCCCCCACCCACTACATTA
>NC_091298.1:37439835-37477335 GCF_038502225.1 Cherax quadricarinatus
ACCCCTGGTAATACACACAGTTACCCAAGTAATACACAGAGTTGCCCCGTTAATATTCAGTTACCACGTTAATACACAGTTACCCTAGTTATACACAGAATAACCCTCGCAACACACAATTACCCCAGAAATACAAACAGTTATCCTTAGTAATACACACAATTACCCCACACACCCTTAGTGACATACACCCTTAGTAATACACACCCTTAGTAATACACACAATTACCCCAGTAATGCACACAGTTACTCCAGTAATACACACATTTACCCCTAGTAATACACAGTTACCCTAGTAACATACAGTTACCATAGCAATACATACAGTTTCCCCTAGCAATACACAGTGTCCCCAGTAATACGAGTTACACCTATTAACACACACGAAGACACGAGTAGTACACAGTTACCCTAGTAATGCACAGTTACCCCAATAATACAGACAGTTACTCGAGTAATACACACATTTACCGAAGTGATACACACAGTTCGTCCAGTAAAACAATTACCCCCATTAATACACACAGTTACCCCATTACTACCTACAGTTACCTCTCTAATACATATACAGTTACCATAGTAATACAGTTACCCAATAATACACACAGTTACCCCAGTAATACATAGTTACCCATAGTAATGCGCACTGTTACTCCTAGCGATACACACATTTACCGCTAGTAATACACACACTAACTGCAATAATATGCACACAGTTACCTTACTAATACACACAGTTACCCTAGTGATACACATTTACCCCACTAATAAATACAGTTACCCCAGTTTTACACAGTTACCCAAGTAATACATATTCTTACCTCACTAATACACACAGTTACTTCACTAATACACACAATTACCTCACTAATAAACACAGTTACCTCACTAATACAGTTACCTCACTAAAACACGCAGTTACCTCACTAATACATACAGTTACCTCACTAATACACGCAGTTACCTCACTAATACATACAGTTACTTCACTAATACACGCAAATACCTCACTAATACACACAGTTACCTCACTAATACATACAATTACCTCACTAATACACGCAGTTACCTCACTAATACTCGCAGTTACTTCAATAATACGTACATTTACCTCAATAATACACGCAGTTACCTCATTAATACACACAGTTGCCTCACTAATGCAGGCAGTTACCTCACTAATACACACAGTTACCTCACTAATACATACAGTTACCTCACTAAAACACAGTTGCCTCACTAATACACGCAGTTACCTAACTAATACACACAGTTACCTCACTAATACATACAGTTACCTCACTAATACACACAGTTACCTCACTAATGCACGCAGTTACCTCACTAATACACGTAGTTGCCTCACAAATACATACAGTTACCTCACTAATACATACAGTTACCTCACTAATACACACAGTTGCATCACTAATACACCCAGTTACCTCACTAATAAACACAGTTACCTCACTAATAAACACAGTTACCTCACTAATACATACAGTTACCTCACTAATACACGCAGTTACCTCACTAATAAACACAGCTACCTCACTAATACACGCAGTTGCCTCACTAATACACACAGTTACCTCACTAATAAACACAGTTACCTCACTAATTCATACAGTTACTTCACTAATACACGCAAATACCTCACTAATACACACAGTTACCTCACTAATACATACAATTACCTCACTAACACACACAGTTACCTCACTAATACACGCAGTTACCTCACTAATACTCGCAGTTACCTCAAAAATACATACATTTACCTCAATAATACACGCAGTTACCTCACTAATATCCACAGTTGCCTTACTAATGCACGCACTTACCTCACTAATACACACAGTTACCTCACTAATACATACAGTTACCTAACTAATACACACAGTTGCCTCACTAATACACGCAGTTACCTCACTAATACACATAGTTACCTCACTAATACATACAGTTACCTCACTAATACACACAGTTACCTCACTAATACACGCAGTTACCTCACTAATACACGCAGTTACCTCACAAATACATACAGTTACCTCACGAATACATACAGTTACCTCACTAATACTCACAGTTACCTCACTAATACACGCAGTTACCTCACTAATAAACACAGTTACCTCAATAATACATAAGTTACTTCACTAATACACGCAGTTACCTCACTAATACACGCAGTTACCTCACTAATACATAGAGTTACCTCACTAATACACACAGTTACCTCACTAATACAAGCAGTTACCTCACTAATACACACAGTTACCTCACTAATACATACAATTACCTCACTAATACACGCAGTTTCCTCACTAATACATACAGTTACTTCACTAATACACGCAGTTACCTCACTAATACATACAGTTACCTCACTAATGCACGCAGTTGCCTCACTAATACACGCAGTTACCTCACTTATACACACAGTTACCTCACTAATACACGCAGTTACCTAGCTAATACACACATTTACCTCACTAATACACGCAGTTACCTCACTAATACATAGAGTTACCTCACTAATACACACAGTTACCTCACTAATGCACGCAGTTACCTCACTAATACACGCAGTTACCTTACAAATACATACAGTTACCTCACTAATACATACAGTTACCTCACTAATACACACGGTTACCTCACTAATACACGCAGTTACCTCACTAATACACGCAGTTACATCACTAATACACACAGTTACCTCACTAATACATAAGTTACCTCACTAATACACACAGTTACCTCACTAATACACACAGTTACCTCACTAATACACGCAGTTACCTCACTAATATGTACAGTTACCTCACTAATACATAGAGTTACCTCACTAATACACACAGTTACCTCACTAATACACGCAGTTACCTCGCTAATACACACAGTTACCTCACTAATGCATACAGTTACCTCACTAATACACACAGTTACCTCACTAATACATACAGTTACCTCACTAATACACACAGTTACCTCACTAATACATGCAATTACCTCACTAATACACACAGTTACCTCACTAATATACGCAGTTACCTCACTAATACATACAGTTACCTCACTAATGCATACAGTTACTTCACTAATACAAGCAGTTACCTCACTAATACACACAGTTACCTCACTAATACACGCAGTTACCTAACTAATACACGCAGTTACCTCACTAATACATACAGTTACCTCACTAATACACACAGTTACAACACTAATACACGCAGTTACCTCACTAATACACGCAGTTACCTCATTAATACACACAGTTACCTCACTAATACACGCAGTTACCTCACTAATGCACGCAGTTACATCACCACTCCACCACCCTTCCTATTGACCCTATCAGTGAGGAATAGTTTATAACCCTGTATGTTGCATTCAGAAGACATTTCTCTATCTTTCAGGTTGAACCAGGTCTCTGTTATACCAACAATATCTATGTTACCTGCACTTGCAAGTAATCTTAGCTCGTCTATCTTATTTCTTAGACTCCTTCTATTTGTATAGTAAACCTTAAGGGAGCTAGTCACTCGTTGCCCTCTACTATCTCTCTTTGTTGATCAATTGATTTGCCATCACTAGCAACTTTATTTTGAATATTGTCTTTTAAACATATCCCTGAGGTATCCCGGTAATAACTGCTGTTTTTAACCCTAAAGCTGCAGCCTTATTGTTTCCCACAAACACCCATACCTCTACAATCTACCAGTTTAAATTCCTAGACAAGTCATCAATTACCTTCTCTAATGAATTGGCTAATGCAACCACTCCATCCCCAGAGAGATGATCCCCATCCCTTGCATACATATCACGTTTGCCAAAGAATAGGTCCCAGTTATCAATGAATGGGATTGCAAGCTCCTTGCAGTACTTGTCTAGCCAGCAATTCATACCAATTGCCCTAGACATCCATTTATTGCCCACTCCCTTTCTAGGCATGATGCTACATATGACTGGGATCCCTCCCTTAGACCTAACTACTTCTATGGCTAACCTGTACATATCCAGCAGCTCCTCTCTCCTGCCTTTCCCAATGTCATTACCCCCAGCACTAAGACAGATAATCGTCTTGTTCCCATTACCTGCCATAATATTATCCAACCTGCTATGTCACCAACACCAGCTCCAGGAAGGCACACTCTCTGTCTGACCTTTCTGTCTCTGTTACAAAATGCACGGTCCATATATCTTACCTGAGAATCGCCTACTATTAAAATATTCTTACCTTGATTAGCAGGGGAATCAGTGGTACCTTCAACCTCACTAACCACTGAAGTACACTCGTCTTGGAAAACAGAGAATCGATTTCCTACCTTCATATATTCTCTATTAACTCTCATCTTTCTCATCTGCAACAGGCCTACTGACCCATGTGGAGCAGGTCCATGTCCCCCCCTGGATTAGCCCAATGACCCACCTAGTTAGGTAACTTCCACTTAAGGAAGGAGCACGGCATCAGACCTAGTAGCACAAGCTAGTCAGGCCATACTCACACCCACCCACACCCACTCATGTATTTACCCAACTTATTTTTTAAACTACACAACGTTTTAGCCTCTATAACTGTACTCGGGAGTTTGTTCCACTCACCCACAACTTTATTACCGAACCATTGCTTTCCTATATCCTTCCTGAATCTGAATTTTTCCAACATAAAACCATTGCTGCGAGTCCTGTCTTGGCCGGAAATTTTCAGCACGCTATTTACATTCCCTTTATTTATTCCTGTTTTCCATTTATACACATCGATCATATCAACCCTAATTCGACGCCTTTCGAGAGAGTGCAGATTCAGGGCCCTCAGTCTATCTTCATAGGGAAGATTTCTGATACATGGGATCATCTTTGTCATCCTCCTCTGTATGTTTTCCAGAGCATTTATATCCATTCTGTAATACGGTGACCAGAACTACGCAGCATAATCTAAATGAGACCTAACCAAGGATATATAGAGTTAAAGAACAACCTGAGGACTTCTATTATTTATACTTCTAGACACACACACACACACACACACACACACACACACACACACACACACACACACACACACACACACACACACACACACAAAATACTTGTCAGGAAGACAGCAGCGAGTCATGGTACGTGGCGAGGTGTCAGAGTGGGCACCTGTGACCAGCGGGGTCCCACAGGGGTCAGTCCTAGGACCAGTGCTGTTTCTGGTATTTGTGAACGACATGACGGAAGGAATAGACTCTGAGGTGTCCCTGTTTGCAGATGACGTGAAGTTGATGAGAAGAATTCACTCGATCGAAGACCAGGCAGAACTACAAAGGGATCTGGACAGGCTGCAGACCTGGTCCATCAATTGGCTCCTGGAGTTCAATCCCACCAAGTGCAAAGTCATGAAGATTGGGGAAGGGCAAAGAAGACCGCAGCCGGAGTACAGTCTAGGGGGGCCAGAGACTACAAACCTCACTCAAGGAAAAAGATCTTGGGGTGAGTATAACACCAGGCACATCTCCTGAAGCGCACATCAATCAAATAACTGCTGCAGCATATGGGCGCCTAGCAAACCTCAGAACAGCATTCCGACATCTTAATAAGGAATCGTTCAGGACCCTGTACACCGTGTACGTTAGGCCCATATTGGAGTATGCGGCACCAGTTTGAAACCCACACCTAGCCAAGCACGTAAAGAAACTAGAGAAAGTGCAAAGGTTTGAAACAAGACTAGTCCCATAGCTAAGACGTATGTCCTACGAGGAGAGGTTAAGGGAAATCAACCTGACGACACTGGAGGACAGGAGAGATAGGGGGGACATGATAACGACATACAAAATACTGAGGGGAATTGACAAGGTGGACAAAGACAGGATGTTCCAGAGATTGGACACAGTAACAAGGGGACACAGTTGGAAGCTAAAGACACAGATGAATCACAGGGATGTTAGGAAGTATTTCTTCAGCCACAGAGTAGTCAGTAAGTGGAATAGTTTGGGAAGCGATGTAGTGGAGGCAGGATCCACACATAGCTTTAAGCAGAGGTATGATAAAGCTCACGGTTCAGGGAGAGTGACCTAGTAGCGATCAGTGAAGAGGCGGGGCCAGGAGCTCGGACTCGACCCCCGCAACCTCAACTAGGTGATTACAACTAGGTGAGTACACACACACACACACACACACACACACACACACACACACACACAGACTACAAACCTCACTCAAGGAAAAAGATCTTGGGGTGAGTATAACACCAGGCACATCTCCTGAAGCGCACATCAACCAAATAACTGCTGCAGCATATGGGCGCCTAGCAAACCTCAGAACAGCATTCCGACATCTTAATAAGGAATCGTTCAGGACCCTGTACACCGTATACGTTAGGCCCATATTGGAGTATGCGGCACCAGTTTGGAACCCACACCTAGCCAAGCACGTAAAGAAACTAGAGAAAGTGCAAAGGTTTGCAACAAGACTAGTCCCAGAGCTAAGAGGTATGTCCTACGAGGAGAGGTTAAGGGAAATCAACCTGACGACACTGGAGGACAGGAGAGATAGGGGGGACATGATAACGACATACAAAATACTGAGGGGAATTGACAAGGTGGACAAAGACAGGATGTTCCAGAGATTGGACACAGTAACAAGGGGACACGGTTGGAAGCTAAAGACACAGATGAATCACAGGGATGTTAGGAAGTATTTCTTCAGCCACAGAGTAGTCAGTAAGTGGAATAGTTTGGGAAGCGATGTAGTGGAGGCAGGATCCATACATAGCTTTAAGCAGAGGTATGATAAAGCTCACGGCTCGGGGAGAGTGACCTAGTAGCGATCAGTGAAGAGGCGGGGCCAGGAGCTCGGACTCGACCCCCGCAACCTCAACTAGGTGAGTACAACTAGGTGAGTACACACACACACACACACACACACACACACACACACACACAGGAGAGTGGTGGAGCACCTGGAAAGAAACAAGTGTATAATTGACAACCAGCACGATTTCAGGGAAGGATAATCCTGTGTCATAAACCTACTGGAGTTTTATGACAAGGTGACAGAAGTAAGACCAGAGAGAGGGGGTGGATCGACTACATTTTTTGGACTGCAAAAAGGCCTTCGACACAGTTCCTCACAAGAGGTTACTGCAAAAGCTAGAGGATGAGGCACACATAACAGGAAAGGCACTGCAGTGGATCAGAGAATACCTGACAGGGAGGCAACAACGAGTCATGGTACGTGACGAGGTGTCAGAGTGGGCGCTTGTGACAAGCGGGGTTCCACAGGGGTCAGTCCTAGGACCTGTGCTGTTTTTGGTATATGTGAATGACATAACGGAAGGGATAGACTCAGAAGTGTCCTTGTTTGCAGATGATGTGAAGTTAATGAGAAGAATCAAATCGGAATAGGATCAGGCAGGACTACAAAGAGACCTGGACAGGCTATAAGCCTGGTCCAGCAACTGGCTCCTTGAGTTTAACCCTGCCAAATGCAAAGTCATGAAGATTGGGGAAGGGCAAAGAAGACCGCATACACAATATAGTCTAGATGGCCAAAGACCGCAAACCTCACTCAAGGAAAATGATCTGGGGATGAGTATAACACCAAGCATATCTCCTGAGGCGCACATCAATCAGATAACTGTTGCAGCATACGGGCGCCTGGCAAACCTACGGATAGCGTTCCGATACCTCAGTAAGGGTTCGTTCAAGACTCTGTATATCATTTACGTCAGGCCCATACTGGAGTATGCAGCACCAGTTTGAATCCACACCTGGTCAAGCACGTCAAGAAATTAGAGAAAGTGCAAAGGTTTGCAACAAGACTAGTCCCCGAACTACGGGGATTGTCCTACGAAGAAAGATTGAGGGAAATCGGCCTGACGACACTGGAGGACAGGAGGGTCAGGGGAGACATGATAATGACATAAAATTCTGCACGGAATAGACAAGGTGGACAAAGACGGGATGTTTCAGAGATGGGACACAGACACAAGAGGTCACAATTGGAAGTTCAAGACTCAGAAGAATCAAAGGAATGTTAGGAAGTATTTCTTCAGTCATAGAGTAGTTAGGCAGTGGAATAGCCTAGAAAGTGACGTAGTGGAGGCGGGAACCATACATAGTTTTTGAAAACTTGTGTGCTTCTTAAGAGAGATTAGTTAATTCTTATGTATTTTCATATCCTGAATCAAAATATCACCTCGAAAAATGCCTATTTGCTATAGTTTTAAAGATACGAGACATGTAATATTTGATTATTTTATTATAATGTACAATATATGTCAGTATGTTTTGAAATCTAATCCGTACCTAGTCTCTGCCTTTTTACTTGACACTGATAATCGGCTGAAGAATCATCTTCTGCCAATTTCCAGCAATAGTCTGCAAGCATTCTTGTGCCCCATTTGCCCTGGTACCATTTTTCCATTGTTGAAATACATTTATGAAAGCTTTCACCATGTTCATCACTAACTATTCCACAGTTTATTGGAAAAAAGTCAAAATGTGAGTCCAAAAAGTGGATTTTAAGTGACATGTTACATCCCATGTTCTTGTAAGCCTTGATGAGCTTTTCCACAAATTCTTCATACTTGCCTTCCCTTCTTTCCGAGAAATTCTTCACTACTAACTTGAATATTTCTCAAACAGATTATTTCTTCCCATGAACGTCTGATTCAAAAACACTATCTTTAAGAAGCTCTCGAATCTGAGGACCATTCAAGACTCCCTCTCTTATCTTAACTTTGCTCAGTGAGAAAAATTTTGGTCTTAAATACATGAATCCCTAACCAGATTTGTCCATAGCTTTTCATGAGCCCCAGTTTTATGTTTAGTGGTGGCAGCAAAATTTTGTTTGGCTTAATGAGAGGTGAATATTGAATATTTTCATCCCAAGCTCCAATGATTGACAAGGTGGCCAGTTTCTCCTGATGTAGTGGGAACCTCTTGCACGGCTGTCCCATTCACATAGAAAGCAGCAGTACTTGGTTTATCCACCCTGCAAGCCCACCACCAAAGTGTTTGGCTATGAAATTCATCTACCTTTCACATCAAAATATAAACTTGGACAGCACAACCACCTTTTATTATTGCTGAAACAATATTTAAGGGCAGTGAGATTGTGAGTGTGGTAAGAAACATGCTGCCGCAAGTCTATTGGAATCTGATGTGACACGTAGGTGGATATTAAAAAGTAGAGCTAACAAACCATTTTAACTATGATATTCATAATCAGTGACATAAAATTAGTAGGAAATTGCTACTCTGGTCTCAGAAGCATTTAGGTTGTCGACCAGTGAAATCAGCCGGTCAAACTGATTTTCAAAACAGAAATGGTCAGGAACAGGATCCTGCAAGAGAAACCATAGCTGAAGTAATCATCAACATACAAGGGTGTTCCTAGACTGCCACAGAAAAAGAACAGAACGACGACAGCTGAGGGAGAGGACACAGAATCGAAAGGGACTAGGAAGAGTGACAAAGACAGAGTCAGCAGAGGACAACCAGAGAATGGCAGAGCAACAAGCACACGCACACACTGAACCACCTCCAGAACCTCACAACCAAACACGCTATCCCAACACAACCCACAATCCACACATACATCCCCCACCCCACACTATGCGGTAGAATCCCACAGTACACTGACAGATCCCCCACCCCCCAGACCCCAAGAATAGTGTTGGAGAGGAAACTGAAGGTATGGTACACCAACGCTGATGGAATAATGAATAAATGGGAGGAGTGGCACGAAAGAATCAAAGAGGCATCACCTAACATCATAGCTCTTACAGAAAGCAAACTCACAGAAATGATAACAGATGCCATCTTTCCAATGGGGTATAAGATCCTGAGGAAAGACAGAGGGAACAGAGTGGTTGGAGGAGCCGCACTGCTCATCAAAAACCATTAGGCTGGAGAGAGGACACAGAGGAGAAGCAAGAGCCTACATAATAGGAACACTTCAGTCTGGAGGTCCCAAGGTGTCAATTGCAGTGATGTATAACCCACCATAGAGCAGAAGGAGGCCAAGACAAGAGTGTGATGAGAGTAATAGAGCGATGGTTGATGACATACTGGCTGAAGTCAGTGGTCACGTGAAATCATCCTGTCCTGAGCTGTCTGGGAATTAGTGTGAGGTGTTACTGAGTACAATGGCTTGCTGTAGTGCATTAGAATCTCAGGTTAAAGTTTTGAAGAAGGAGGTTCTACTTCTTCAGGAGGAAAAAAGAAGGCTGAAGATTTGACTAGATGGGTTTGGGAGTGAGTGTGAGATGGTCGGAGCTGGTAAGGAGAAAAAGGTTACCAGCAGTGAGTTGGAGAGTGGTAGCTGCGTTAAGTGGCAAGTGGTTCACAATTCAGCAAGAAGGAAGAGAAGGAAGGTTAATAGAAAAGACATGAAGTTAGGAAATCGATTCTCTGTTCTCCAGGACGAATGTAATTCAGTGGTTAGTGAGGTTAAAGGTACCACTGACCCCTGCTAATCAAGGTAAGAATATTCTGATTGTGAGGGACTCTCAGGTAAGATATATGTACAGTGCTTTATGTAACAGAGATAGTAAGCTTAGACAGAGAGTGTGCCTCCCAGGAGCTGGTGTTGATGACATAGTCAGTAGGTTGGATAATATTATGTCAGGTAATGGGAACAAACCCTTTATCTGTCTTAGTGCTGGTGGATATGACTTTGGGAAGGGCAGGAGACAGGTGCTGCTGGATAAGACAGGTCAGCCAAAGATGTAGTCAGGTCTAAGGGAGGGATCCGAATCATAAGCAGCATCTTGGCTAGAAGGGGAGTGGGCAATGTATGGATGTCTAGGGCAATTGGTATAAATTGCTGGCTAGGCAGGTACTGCAAGGAACCTGCCATCCCATTCACTGATAACTGGGACAAATTCTGTGGCAAACGTGATATGTATGCAAGGGATATGGTTCATCTCAATGGGGCTGGAGTGGGTACATTAGCCAGTTCGTTTGATGGGGTCATTGATGACTTGTCTGGGACTTTAACTGATAGATTATAGAAGTATGGGTGTTTATGGGAAAGAATTAGGTTGTAGTACTAGGGTTGAAAACAGTAGATATAACCAGGATACCTCAGGGATGTGTTTAAAAGACAATATTCAATAAAAAGTTGCTAGTAAAGGCAAAGCAATTGTTCAGCACACAGAGAGATAGAAGAGGGTAACGAGTGACTAGCTCTCTTAAGGTTTACTATACAAATAGTAAGAGACTAGGTAATAAGATAGATGAGCTAAGATTATTTGCAAGTGCAGGTAATATAGATATTATTGCTATAACAGAGACCTGGTTCAACTTGAAATATAGAGAAGTGCCTTCTGAATGCAAAATACAGGCTTATAAACTATTCCACACTAATGGGGTCAACGGGAAGGATGGTGGAGTGACGATGTAGGTCAGAGATAATTTAAACTTTTCTGTTAGACAAGATATAAGATTAGAAACATCGGACACAGAATCTGTTTGGCTACAGTTTGTCGAGGGTCGTGACAAATTAATTTTGGGTGTGATTTACAGGCCCCCAAACCTTGACAGGGAGTGCAGTAAGCTGCTATGGGACGAAATTCATAAGGCATCTAAATATGAAAATATTGTGCTAATGGAAGATTTTAACTTTAGACAAATTGATTGGAACAGTGTGACAGGAAATCTTGAGACTAGTGACTTTCTTGATGTGTTTGAGGATTGCTTTATAAAACAATTTGTGACAGAACCAACTAGAGGAAAGAATCTGCTTGACTTGATTCTTGCCACCTAACAATCACTAATTAATTCTCTTGAGGTTAATGATTAGCTTGGGGAAAGTGATCATAAATCACTTAATTTCAATATATTATGGAATTACCCAAATAACTGCAATCAAGTCTCTGTCCCAGACTTCCATTTGGCAGACTTGATGGGACTGAGAAATTACTTGGGTGGGCTAAATTGGGATGACATGATTATGGGTCAGGTAGATGGTGTTGGTTGCCAATATATTTTTTTTCAGAGCATAGTTCTAGCTGCCCAGACAACTTTTGTTCCGAGTAGGGAAACTAGATCTAACAAAAATTATCCCATATAGATAAACAATAGATTAAAACATCTCATTGGTCAAAAGAGAGGCATTATAGAGGTGTAATAAAGGTTGGAATGCGCAGTTAAGAAATCAATGTATTCAAATAAAGAGAGAAATAAAAAAAAAGGAATAAGAAAAGCAAAACGGGATTATGAGGCTAAAGTCGCAAGGGATCCGAAGACTAACCCAAAAGGGTTCTTTCAGGTATACAGAGGTAAGATTAGGGACAAAATAGACCCAATTAAGAGTAACTCAGCTCAGGGCACTGACAGTGATAATGAAACATGTAAAATTTTTAGTACTTACTGCCTCTCAATTTTTTCTCTGGACGATTCTAGCAAAATTCCAGAAATAGTAAATTAAGTAGAACAGGACGAAAATAAACTATGCATGACTGCGGTATCTCGTGACATGGTTCTCAGACAAAAAGAGAAAATAAAAACCGAACAAATCCCCAAGCCCTGATGAACTGTTTCCAAGGGATTTAAAGGAATGTAAAGAGGAACTTAGCATACCTTTGGCTAATCTTTTTAACATGTCACTACAAACTGGCATAGTGCCAGACAAGTGAAAAATGGCTAATGTAATACCTATTTACAAAGCAGGTGACAGGTCCTTAGCTTCGAACTATAGACCAATAAGCCCTACCTCCATAGTGGGAAAATTTATGTAAGTAATTATTGTCGAGGAAATTCGTAGCCATCTTGAAAGGCATAAATTAATTAATGAATCTCAATACGGTTTTACAAAGGGGCGTTCCTGTCTTACTAGTTTACTAACTTTTTTTCACTAAGGTATTTGAGGAGGTAGATTATGGTATTGGATATGATATTGTGTATATGGACTTCAGTAAGACTTTGAAAGATAGAGTTCCACATCAGAGGCTATTTGAGGAAACTTAGGCACATGGATCAGGACAGCAGAGAGTTTGCATAAATGGGGGGAAATCAGAATGGGGGCATGTCAGATGCGGTGTTCCACGGGGATCAGTGTTGGGCCCGTTGTTATTCACAATTTACATCTACGACATGGATGAGAGAATAAATAGCGACATAAGCAAATTTTCTGATGACACCAAAATAGGCCGTTCAATTCATTCTAATGAGGACAGTAGAGCACTCCAGGATGATTTAAATAGACTGATGCAATGGTCGGAGAAGTAGCAGATGGAGTTTAATGTAGACAAATGCAAAGTTTTAGATGTTGGACAGGAAAATATCCATGCCACATATAAACTAAATAATGTAGATCTTAATAATATTTACTTATTGCGTAAGTGTTCGCAATAAAGCTAACAGAATCATTGGCATCATATCAAGAAGGCCTCAAGTTATTCTTCAACTCTATATATCGTTGGTTAGGCTTCATTTTGATTATGCTGCACAGTTCTGGTCACCATATTAAAGAATGTATATAAATTCACTGGAAAATGTTTAAAGTAGGATGACAAAGTTGATCCCATGTATCAGAAATCTTCGCTATGAGGACAGACTGAGGGCCCTCAATCTGCACTCTCTAGAAGGCGTAGAATTAGAGGGGATATAATTGAGGTGTATAAATGGAGAACAGGAATAAATATAGATGTAAATAACGTGCTGAAAATTTCCAGCTAAGACACGACTTGCAGCAATGGCTTTAAGTTAGAAAACTTCAGATTCAGGGAGGATATAGGAAAGAGCTGGTTTAGTAATAGAGTTGTGGATGAGTGGAACAAACTCCCGAGTACAATAATAGAGGCTGTGTAGTTTTAAAAATAGGTTGGATAAATACATGAGTGGGTGTGGGTGAGTATAAATTGGACCTGACTAGCTTGTGCTACTAGATCAGATGCCCTGCTCCTTTTTTAAGTGAATGTGACCTGACTTGACTAGGTTAGGGCATTGGCTTAAGGCGATAGGAGACTTCAACCTACCTCGCATGGGCCAATAGGCCTGCTGCAATGTTCCTTCTTTCTTGTGTTCTTAAGTGGCCAGAAAGGCTCATGCATGCAGGGTAAAGCTGCTGATTGTGGGTAACTTCAATCACTGGGAGAACCAGCAGCCACATGGGGGCCCATGATGGAGGTGGTAATAGAGAACCCCATCTATCAACACATTAGGGAGGGAGGTGAGGATGAACCAGCAAGATTGGACCTAGTATTCGTCTTGGGTAGTGCAGATACTGAGGACATTACACATGAAAGACCCCTCGGGGCCAGTGACCACATGGTTCTGAGCTTCGAATACATAGTACAGTTACAAGTGGAGAGGAAAGCAGGAAGGGTAGGACTAATGAAGCCAAACTACAAGAGAGGGGACTATATAGGCATGAAGAATTTCCTGCACGGGGTACAGTGGGACAGAGAAGGGAAGTCAGTAAACGAAATGATGGAATATGTGACAACAATATGCAAAGAAGATGAGGAGGCGTTTGTACCCAAGGGTAACAGAAATAACAAGAAAGCCAGGATGAGCCCTTGGTTCACCTAGAGGTGTAGTGAGGCAAAAACCTAGTGTGCTAGAGAATGGAAGAAGTATAGAAGGCAAAACCTCATGAGAATAAAGAGAGCAGTCATAGAGCCAGAAATGAATAAGCACAGTTAAGAAGGGATGCCCAACGACAATACGAAAATTATAGCAGCGAAAGTCAGGTCTGACCCAAAGCTGTTGTACAGCCACATCAGGAGGAAAACAACAGTCAAGGACCAGATAATCAGGCTGAGGAAGGAAGGAGGGAAGATCACTTGAAACGACCAAGAAATATGTGAGGAGCTCAATATGAGATTCATTGAAGTGTTCACAGAGGAGACAAAAGGGACTCCAGAAAGATGGATAGGTGGGGTACACCATCAACTGCTGGAAGCAATACATACAACCAGGAAAAAGTTTAGAGGCTGCTAAGCGAGCTAGAATACCTTAAAGAGGATGGGACCAGAAAATATATCTCCATGGGTCCTGAGAGACGGAGCTGAGGCGCTATGTGTATCACTAACAACAATCTTCAACACATCTATCGAAACAGGGCAACTACCTTAGGTATGGAAGACAATAGATATCTTCCTAATTATTAAAAAAAGGAGACAGACAAGAGGACTTAAACTATAGACCAGTGTCACTGACATATACAGTATGCAAAGTAATGGAGATGATTATCAGAAGAGTGGTGGAGCACTTAGAATAGAGCTTATCAGTGACAGCCAGCAAGGTTTCAGGGATGGGAAATCCTGTGTCACAAACCTACTGAGGTTATATGACAGGGAGACAGCAGTAAGACAAGAGAGAGAAGGGTGGGTAGACTGCATTTTCTTGGACTGTAAGAAGGCGTTTGACAGAATAAGAAGATCGGCAAAGAAGACCGCAGACAGTGTATTGGCTAGGTGGCCAAAAACTTCAAACCTCACTCAAGGAAAAGGATCTTGGGGTGAGTACAATACCGAACATATCACCTGAGGTGCCCATCAACCAAATAACTGCTGCAGCATATGGACGACTAGCAAACCTAAGAATAGCTTTCCGACATCTCAGTAAGGAGATGTTCAGGACTCTGTACACCGTGTACGTCAGTCCTATATTAGAGTACTAGTTTGGAACCCATACCAGGGCAGGTACGTCAGGAAATTAGACAAAGTGCAAAGGTTCGCAACGAGATTAGTCCCAGAGTTAAGGGGCATGTCCTACGAGGAGAGGTTAAGCGAAATTGACCTTATGGTACTGGAGGACAGGAGGGATATGGCGTATATGATAACGACATATAAAATACTGAGAGGAATCGACAAGGTGGACAGAGACAAGATGTTCCTGAGATGGGACACAGCAAGCACAGAGATGTTAAGAAATATTTCTTCAGTCTCAGAGTTGTCAGGCAGTGGAATAGGATCTATACATAGCTTTAAGAAGAGGTATCATAAAGCTCACAGAGCAGGGAATGAATGACACAGTCGCGACCAGTGAAGTGGCGGGGTCAGGAGCTTTGACTCGACCCTTGTAACCACAACGACAGTCTGATGCTCCTTCACCTTCTGCTATATGTACTGCCTTCACCTTCTGCTGTATGTACTGTCTTCTCGTTCTGCTGTATGTACTGCCTTCACGTTTTGCTGTATGTACTGCCTTCATTTCCTGCTTTATGTACTGCCTTCACTTACACACACACACATAGAAGGGGCAGAGGGGAAGGAGGGGTTGCTCTGCTCGTAAAAAACCGATGGGAATTCGAGAAAATTGGAGGCATAGACGAAACAGGAGAAAGGGACTACATAGTAGGTATACTTCAGTCTGGGGAGCACAAGGTGGTCATTGCAGTGATTTATAATCCACCACAGAACTGCAGGAGGCCAAGAGAAGAATATGAAGAGAGCAACAGAGCAATGGTGGACACACTTGCTGAGGTGGCAAGAAGAGCTCACTCCAACAGAGCAAAGTTGCTGGTTATGGGGAATTTCAACCACAGGGAAATTGATTGGGAAAACCTGGAGCCACATGGGGGTCCCGAAACATGGAGAGCCAATATGCTGGAAAACCTCATGCACCAACATGTTAAGGACACTACCAGAGTGAGAGGGGAGGATGAACCAGCAAGATTGGACCTTGTGCTCAACCTGGGCAGTTCAGACATTGAAGATATCACATATGAGAGTCGACTAGGAGCTAGTGACCACGTAGTTCTGTGCTTTGAATACATAGTAGAGTTGCAAGTGGAGAGAGTAACAGGAGTTGAATGGGAAAAGCCAGACAATAAAAGAGGGGACTACATAGGGTTGAGGAACTTCCTGCAGGAGGTTCCGTGGGACAGAGAACTGTCAGGAAAGCCAGTAAATGAAATGATGGAATATGTAACAACAAAATGCAAGGAGGCAGTGGAAAGGTTTATTCCCAAGGGCAACAGAAACAATGGGAAGACCAGAACGAGCCCCTGGTTTGCCCGACGGTGTAAGGAGGCAAACACAAAGTGCAATAGAGAATGGAAAAAGTACAGAAGGTAGAGAACACAGTATACAAAGATAAGGAGGGAGGCCCAGCGACAGTATGAAAATAACAGCATCGAAAATCAAGACTGAACCAAAACTGTTGTACAGCCACATCAGGAGGAAGACAACAGTCAAAGACCAGGTGATCCGACTGAGGACAGAAGGTGGAGAACTCACAAGAAACGATCAGGAGGTATGTGAGGAGCTAAACAGAAGATTTAAGGAAGTTTTTACAGTAGAGACAGGAAGGGCTGTGGGAAGACAGCGCAGAAGAGAACATCAAGAGGGAATATACCAACAAGTGTTGGATGACATACGAACAACCGAGGAGGAGGAGGTGCAGAAGCTGCTAAGTGACCTTGATACCTCAAAGGCGATGGAACCAGACAACATCTCCCCATGGATCCTTAGAGAAGGAGCAGAGATGCTGTGTGTGCCCCTAACCACAATCTTCAACACATCCCTTGAAACTGGGCAACTACGTGAGAAATGGAAGACGGCAAATGTAGTCCCCATATTTAAGAAAGGAAACAGAAATGAGGCACTAAACTACAGACCTGTGTCTCTGATTTGTATTGTGTGCAAAGTCATGGAGAAGATTATCAGGAGGAGAGTGGTGGAACACCTGGAACAGAACAAGATTATAAATGAAAACCAGCATGGGTTCATGGAAGGCAAATCCTGTGTCACAAACCTTCTGGAGTTTTATGACAAGGTAACAGAAGTAAGACACGAGAAAGAGGGGTGGGTTTATCGCATTTTCCTAGACTGCAAGAAGGCCTTTGACACAGTTCCCCACAAGAGATTAGTGCAGAAGCTGGAGGATCAGGCGCATATAACAGGGAGGGCACTGCAATGGATCAGGGAATACCTGACAGGGAGGCAACAACGAGTCATGGTACGTGAAGAGGTATCACAGTGGGCGCCTGTGACGAGCGGGGTCCCTCAGGGGTCAGTTCTAGGACCAGTGCTATTTTTGATATATGCGAACGACATAATGGAAGGAATAGACTCTGTAGTGTCCCTATTCGCAGATGATGTGAAGCTGATGAGAAGAATTAAATCGGATGAGGATGAGGCAGGACTGCAAAGAGACCTGGACAGGCTGGACATGTGGTCCAGAAACTGACTTCTCGAATTCAACCCTGCCAAATGCAAAGTCATGAAGATTGGGGAGGGGCAAAGAAGACCGCAGACAGAGTATAGGCTAGGTGGACAAAGACTACAGACCTCACTCAGGGACAAAGATCTTGCGGTGACCATAACACCGAGCACGTCACCGGAGGCACACATCAACCAAATAACTGCTGCAGCATACGGGAGTCTGGCAAACCTGAGAATAGCGTTCCGATACCTTAATAAGGAATCGTTCAAGACACTGTACACTGTGTATGTTAGGCCCATACTGGAGTATGCAGCACCAGTCTGGAACCCACACCTGGTCAAGCACGTCAAGAAGTTAGAGAAAGTACAAAGGTTTACAACAAGGCTAGTCCCAGAGCTCAGGGGAATGTCGTACTACGAAAGGTTAAGGGAAATCGGACTAACGACACTGGAGGACAGAAGAGTCAGGGGAGACATGATAACGACATACAAGATACTGCGGGGAATAGACAAGTTGGACAGAGATAGGACGTTCCAGAGAGGGGACACAGAAACAAGGGGTCACAACTGGAAGCTGAAGACTCAGATGAGTCACAGGGACGTTAGGAAGTATTTCTTCAGTCACAGAGTCGTCAGGAAGTGGAATAGCCTAGCAAGTGAAGTAGTGGAGGCAGGAACCATACATAGTTTTTAAGAAGAGGTATGACAAAGCTCAGGAAGCAGAGGGAGAGGACCTAGTAGCGATCAGTGAAGAGGCGGGGTCAGGAGCTGAGTCTCGACCCCTGCAACCACAATTAGGTGAGTACACACACACACACACACACACACACACACACACACACACACACACACACACACACACATATACACACACACACTAATGTAATATTTCTATACTAACCTGAACAAATAAAGCAGAAAAATGTTGAGTACAGCCACTACGAAAGCTTGAACAACACTGTACACCTCGGCAAAGGTAGAGACACTGAGTGTGAGAGTAAGTGTGTCAGATTAGTCCCTCCATAACCTTGACGGGAGACGTAAAAACCATTCTGGTGTTTGTTGACAACTCAGGAAGTGTAACTTCTTTGCTTGTAATTACTCAGTTTTTTTCCAGTTTGATGATTTCCCATTTTAACTTCACTTTATGTATCATTCATTTCCATTAATATGAAAGGGAAGCATCTGTATTCCTTAGAAATGAAGTTGTGCGTGAGCGGTTTTTGGGCTGTGGTGGTGTGTAGGAAGTTGGGGCTTTCCCTAGGTGTGTGTGTGTGTACTCACCTAGTTGTACTCACCTAGTTGAGGTTGCGGGGGTCGAGTCCGAGCTCCTGGCCCCGCCTCTTCACTGATCGCTGTGTGTGTGTGTGTGTGTGTGTGTGTGTGCGTGTGTGTACTCACCTAGTTGTACTCACCTAGTTGAGGTTGCGGGGGTCGAGTCCGAGCTCCTGGCCCCGCCTCTTCACTGATCGCTACTAGGTCACTCTCCCTGAGCCGTGAGCTTTATCATACCTCTGCTTAAAGCTATGTATGGATCCTGCCTCCACTACATCGCTTCCCAAACTATTCCACTTACTGACTACTCTGTGGCTGAAGAAATACTTCCTAACATCCCTGTGATTCATCTGTGTCTTCAGCTTCCAACTGTGTCCCCTTGTTACTGTGTCCAATCTCTGGAACATCCTGTCTTTGTCCACCTTGTCAATTCCTCTCAGTATTTTGTATGTCGTTATCATGTCCCCCCTATCTCTCCTGTCCTCCAGTGTCGTCAGGTTGATTTCCCTTAACCTCTCCTCGTAGGACATACCTCTTAGCTCTGGGACTAGTCTTGTTGCAAACCTTTGCTCTTTCTCTAGTTTCTTCACGTGCTTGGCTAGGTGTGGGTTCCAAACTGGTGCCGCATACTCCAATATGGGCCTAACGTACACGGTGTACAGGGTCCTGAATGATTCCTTATTAAGATGTCGGAATGCTGTTCTGAGGTTTGCCAGGCGCCCATATGCTGCAGCAGTTATTTAGTTGATGTGCGTTTCAGGAGATGTGCCTGGTGTTATACTCACCCCAAGATCTTTTTCCTTGAGTGAGGTTTGTAGTCTCTGGCCCCCCAGACTGTACTCCGTCTGCGGTCTTCTTTGCCCTTCCCCAATCTTCATGACTTTGCACTTGGTGGGATTGAACTCCAGGAGCCAATTGCTGGACCAGGTCTGCAGCCTGTCCAGATCCCTTTGTAGTTCTGCCTGGTCTTCGATCGAGTGAATTCTTCTCATCAACTTCACGTCATCTGCAAACAGGGACACCTCAGAGTCTATTCCTTCCGTCGTGTCGTTCACAAATACCAGAAACAGCACTGGTACCAGGACTGACCCCTGTGGGACCCCGCTGGTCACAGGTGCCCACTCTGACACCTCGCCACGTACCATGACTCGCTGCTGTCTTCCTGACAAGTATTCGCTGATCGATTGTAGTGCCTTCCCTGTTATCCCTGCTTGGTCCTCCAGTTTTTGCACCAATCTCTTGTGTGGAACTGTGTCAAACGCCTTCTTACAGTCCAAGAAAATGCAATCCACCCACCCCTCTCTCTCTTGTCTTACTGCTGTCACCATGTCATAGAACTCCAGTAGGTTTGTGACACAGGATTTCCCGTCCCTGAAACCATGTTGGCTGCTGTTGATGAGATCGTTCCTTTCTAGGTGTTCCACCACTCTTCTCCTGATAATCTTCTCCATGATTTTGCATACTATACATGTCAGTGACACTGGTCTGTAGTTTAATGCTTCATGTCTGTCTCATTTTTTAAAAATTGGGACTACATTTGCTGTCTTCCATGCCTCAGGCAATCTCCCTGTTTCGATAGATGTATTGAATATTGTTGTTAGGAGTACACATAGCGCCTCTGCTCCCTCTCTCAATACCCATGGGGAGATGTTATCTGGCCCCATTGCCTTTGAGGTATCTAGCTCACTCAGAAGCCTCTTCACTTCTTCCTCGGTGGTGTGCACTGTGTCCAGCACTTGGTGGTGTGCCCCACCTCTCCGTCTTTCTGGAGTCCCTTCTGTCTCCTCTGTGAACACTTCTTTGAATCTCTTGTTGAGTTCTTCACATACTTCACGGTCATTTCTTGTTGACTCTCCTCCTTCCTTCCTTAGCCTGATTACCTGATCCTTGACTGTTGTTTTCCTCCTGATGTGGCTGTACAACAGTTTCGGGTCAGATTTGGCTTTCGCTGCTATGTCATTTTCATATTGTCTTTGGGCCTCCCTTCTTATCTGTGCATATTCGTTTCTGGCTCTACGACTGGTCTCCTTATTCTCCTGGGTCCTTTGCCTTCTATATTTCTTCCATTCCCTAGCACACTTGGTTTTTGCCTCCCTGCACCTTTGGGTAAACCATGGGCTCATCCTGACTTTTTCATTATTCCTGTTATCCTTGGGTACAAACCTCTCCTCAGCCTCCTTGCATTTTGTTGCTACATATTCCATCATCTCATTAACTGGCTTCCCTGCCAGTTCTCTGTCCCACTGAACCCCGTTCAGGTAGTTCCTCATTCCTGTGTAGTCCCCTTTCTTGTAGTTTGGCTTCATTCGTCCTGGCCTTCCTGCTTCTCCCTTCACTTGAAGCTCTACTGTGTATTCGAAGCTTAAGACCACATGGTCACTGGCCCCAAGGGGTCTTTCGTATGTGATGTCCTCGATATCTGCACTACTCAAGGTGAATACTAAGTCCAGCCTTGCTGGTTCGTCCTCTCCTCTCTCTCTTGTAGTGTCCCTTACGTGTTGGCACATGAAGTTTTCCAGTACCACCTCCATCATCTTAGCCCTCCATGTATCTTGGCCCCCATGTGGGTCCAAGTTCTCCCAATCGATCTCCTTGTGGTTAAAGTCACCCATGATCAGGAGCTTTGCCCTGCATGCATGAGCTCTTCTGGCCACTCTAGCCAGTGTATCAACCATCGCTCTATTGCTCTCGTCGTACTCTTGCCTTGGCCTCCTGCTGTTCTGTGGTGGGTTATACATCACTGCTATTACCACCTTGGGACCTCCAGAGTGAAGTGTTCCCGCTATGTAATCACTTTCTTCTCCGCTGTCTCCTCTCTCCAGCTCATCAAAATTCGAGCGATTTTTGATCAGCAACGCCACTCCTCCACCCCCCCTGTTCCCTCAGTCTTTCCTCAGGATTTGGTATCCCGTTGGAAAGATGGCATCTGTTATCATACCTGTAAGCTTGGTTTCTGTGAGAGCTATGATGTCCTGTGATGCTTCTTTGACTCTTTCATGTCACTCCTCCCACTTATTTGTTATTCCATCAGCGTTTGTGTACCATACCTTCAGTTTCCTTTCCAACACTGGGGCCTGTGAGGGTGGGAGACCTGGTGGCATACTGTGGGATTCTATAGCTCGTTGTTGGGTGGAGGCTGTGGGTATGGATTGTAGTGTGTGTTGGGATGGTGTGATAGGTTGTATGGTTCTGAGAATAGTTGTGTGTGTGCTTGCCCTTGCTGTTCTGTTCTGCTCTGACTGACCTCTGCTGGTTCCATCCTTGTCTCTTTTCCTAGCTCCTTTCGCTTTTTTGTCCTCTCCCTCAGCTGCTGTCGTTCTGATTTTGTTCTGTCTCTGTCTAGGAACACCCTCTTGTACTCTTCCGAGTATTTCAATCGTGGTTTCTCTTGGAGGATCCTGTTCCACACTGTTTCCATCCTGAGAATCAGCTTGATTGGTCGGTTTCTCCCCTTCGAGTACCCCCCTATTCTCTGAAAATTTACAATCTTGTCCATCTCTTCACCTATTTCCGTGATGATTTTCTCAATCTCCTTTCTTTCTTCCTGCTGCCTTTCAGTGTGTGTTCTTTCCTCTCTCTCCTGAAGCCCATGGATAAACACTGATTTTGCCCTTTCTTCCTCCCATTGCCTCACCCTCTGTGACTCTGGATCCTGCCTGTATGTGGTCAGTTTCTCCCTTGATTTTTCCAGTGGCTCTTGATAGCCTGGTTGTGCCTCAGCAATCGACCTATCACCCTCTCCATCTGCAACCAGCTGTTCTTCCCTTTCACTCCTTGGTCCTCCTTGGCAGGCTGATATGACCTTAGCATAATTCATAATTCCTTCCTTCCTGTTCGGCCTCGCAGCTTCATATGCTGTGTCTTCTCTGGTCACTGCCCCTGTAACTCGCTTCAGCCTATTTATCTCAACTTCTAGGACCCTTATCTTGGCTACTGCAGTTTCGACTTGTGCCTCCCAATTCTTTGTCTCCTTCTCCAACCTCTTTTCCAATTTCACAGAGAGCTCTTTCTCCATTTTTTCAGAAAGCTCTCCTAATTTTCTCTCCCACTCTTGTTCCATCCTTTTCCACTGCTCCTCCATATGTGTGTGTGTGTGTGTGTATGTTAGTGAGTGTATGTGTGAGTGCTTCTGTGTGTGTGTGTGTGTGTGTGTGTGTGTGTGTGTGTGTGTGTGTGTGTGTGTGTGTGTGTGTGTGTGAGTGTGAGTGCTTGTGTGTGTGTGAGTGTGTGTATTGACCAAGTTGTACTCACCTAGTTGTGGTTGCAGGGGTCGAATCACAGCTCTTGGCCCGCCTTTTCACTAGCTGCTAGTCGGTCACTCTTCCCGCTCCATGAGCTTTATCATACCTTCTCTTAAAACTATGTATAGTTCCTGCCTCTGTTACATCACTTCCCAGACTATTCCACTTCCTGACAACTCTGTGACTGAAGAAATATTTCCCTTCATCTCTGTGATTCATCTGAGTCTTCAACTTTCAACTGTGACCCCTTGTTGCTGTGTCCTATTTCTGGAACACCCTGTCTCTGTCCACCTTGTCAGCGTACTCACTTAATTGTACTCACCTAATTGTTGTTGCAGGGGTCGAGACTCAGCTCCTGGCCACGCCTCTTCACTGGTTGCTACTAGGTCCTCTCTCTCTCTCTCTGCTTCCAGAGCTTTGTCATACCTCGTCATAAAGCTATGTATGGTTCCTGCCTCCCCTACATCACTTGTTAGGCTATTACACTTCCTGACGACTCTATGACTGAAGAAATACTTCCTAACATCCCTCTGACTCGTCTGAGTCTTCAGCTTCCAATTGTGACCCCTTGTTTCTGTGTCCCCTCTCTGGAACAACCTGTCTCTGTCTACCTTATCTATTCCACGCAGTATTTTGTATGTCGTTATCATGTCTCCCCTGACCCGCCTGTCCTCCAATGTCGTCAGTCCGATTTCCCTCAACCTTTCTTCGTAGGATATACCCCTGAGCTCTGGAACCAGCCTTGTTGCAAACCTTTGCACTTTCTCTAATTTCTTGACGTGTTTGACCAGATGTGTTTGTGTGTGTGTGTGTGTGTGTGTGTGTGTGTGTGTGTGTGTGTACTCACCTAGTTGTACTCACCTAGTTGAGGTTGCGGGGGTCGAGTCCGAGCTCCTGGCCCCGCCTCTTCACTGATCGCTACTAGGTCACTCTCCCTGAGCCGTGAGCTTTATCATACCTCTGCTTAAAGCTATGTATGGATCCTGCCTCCACTACATCGCTTCCCAAACTGTTCCACTTACTGACTACTCTGTGGCTGAAGAAATACTTCCTAACATCCCTGTGATTCATCTGTGTCTTCAGCTTCCAACTGTGTCCCCTTGTTACTGTGTCCAATCTCTGGAACATCCTGTCTTTGTCCACCTTGTCAATTCCTCTCAGTATTTTGTATGTCGTTATCATGTCCCCCCTATCTCTCCTGTCCTCCAGTGTCGTCAGGTTGATTTCCCTTAACCTCTCCTCGTAGGACATACCTCTTAGCTCTGGGACTAGTCTTGTTGCAAACCTTTGCACTTTCTCTAGTTTCTTTACGTGCTTGGCTAGGTGTGGGTTCCAAACTGGTGCCGCATACTCCAATATGGGCCTAACGTATACGGTGTACAGGGTCCTGAACGATTCCTTATTAAGATGTCGGAATGCTGTTCTGAGGTTTGCTAGGCGCCCATATGCTGCAGCAGTTATTTGGTTGATGTGCGCTTCAGGAGATGTGCCTGGTGTTATACTCACCCCAAGATCTTTTTCCTTGAGTGAGGTTTGTAGTTTCTGACCCCCTAGACTGTACTCCGTCTGCGGCCTTCTTTGCCCTTCCCCAATCTTCATGACTTTGCACTTGGTGGGATTGAACTCCAGGAGCCAATTGCTGGACCAGGTCTGCAGCCTGTCCAGATCCCTTTGTAGTTCTGCCTGGTCTTCGAGCGAGTGTATTCTTCTCATCAACTTCACGTCATCTGCAAACAGGGACACCTCAGAGTCTATTCCTTCCGTCATGTCGTTCACAAATACCAGAAACAGCACTGGTCCTAGGACTCACCCCTGCGGGACCCCGCTGGTCACAGGTGCCCACTCTGACACCTCGCCACGTACCATGACTCGCTGCTGTCTTCCTGACAAGTATTCCCTGATCCATTGTAGTGCCTTCCCTGTTATCCCTGCTTGGTCCTCCAGTTTTTGCACCAATCTCTTGTGTGGAACTGTGTCAAACGCCTTCTTGCAGTCCAAGAAAATGCAATCCACCCACCCCTCTCTCTCTTGTCTTACTGCTGTCACCATGTCATAGAACTCCAGTAGGTTTGTGACACAGGATTTCCCGTCCCTGAAACCATGCTGGCTGCTGTTGATGAGATCATTCCTTTCTAGGTGTTCCACCACTCTTCTCCTGATAATCTTCTCCATGATTTTGCATACTAGTCTGTAGTTTAATGCTTCATGTCTGTCTCCTTTTTTAAAGATTGGGACTACATTTGCTGTCTTCCATGCCTCAGGCAATCTCCCTGTTTCGATAGATGTACTGAATATTGTTGTTAGGGGTACACATAGCGCCTCTGCTCCCTCTCTCAATACCCATGGGGAGATGTTATCTGGCCCCATTGCCTTTGAGGTATCTAGCTCACTCAGAAGCCTCTTCACTTCTTCCTCGGTTGTGTGCACTGTGTCCAGCACTTGGTGGTGTGCCCCACCTCTCCGTCTTTCTGGAGTCCCTTCTGTCTCCTCTGTGAACACTTCTTTGAATCTCTTGTTGAGTTCTTCACATACTTCACGGTCATTTCCTGTTGTCTCTCCTCCTTCCTTCCTTAGCCTGATTACCTGGTCCTTGACTGTTGTTTTCCTCCTGATGTGGCTGTACAACAGTTTCGGGTCAGATTTGGCTTTCGCTGCTATGTCATTTTCATATTGTCTTTGGGCCGCCCTTCTTATCTGTGCATATTCGTTTCTGGCTCTACGACTGTTCTCCTTATTCTCCTGGGTCCTTTGCCTTCTATATTTCTTCCATTCCCTAGCACACTTGGGTTTTGCCTCCCTGCACCTTTGGGTAAACCATGGGCTCATCCTGGCTTTTTCATTACTCCTGTTACCCTTGGGTACAAACCTCTCCTCAGCCTCCTTGCATTTTGTTGCTACATATTCCATCATCTCATTAACTGGCTTCCCTGCCAGTTCTCTGTCCCACTGAACCCCGTTCAAGTAGTTCCTCATTCCTGTGTAGTCCCCTTTCTTGTAGTTTGGCTTCATTCGTCCTGGCCTTCCTACTTCTCCCTCCACTTGTAGCTCTACTGTGTATTCGAAGCTTAAAACCACATGGTCACTGGCCCCAAGGGGTCTTTCATATGTGATGTCCTCGATATCTGCACTACTGAAGGTGAATACTAAGTCCAGCCTTGCTGGTTCATCCTCTCCTCTCTCTCTTGTAGTGTCCCTTACGTGTTGGTACATGAAGTTCTCCAGTACCACCTCCATCATCTTAGCCCTCCATGTATCTTGGCCCCCATGTGGGTCCAAGTTCTCCCAATCGATCTCCTTGTGGTTAAAGTCACCCATGATCAGGAGCTTTGCCCTGCATGCATGAGCTCTTCTGGCCACTCTAGCCAGTGTGTCAACCATAGCTCTATTGCTCTCGTCGTACTCTTGCCTTGGCCTCCTGCTGTTCTGTGGTGGGTTATACATCACTGCTATTACCACCTTGGGACCTCCAGAGTGAAGTGTTCCCACTATGTAATCACTTTCTTCTCCGCTATCTCCTCTCTCCAGCTCATCAAAATTCCAGCGATTTTTGATCAGCAACGCCACTCCTCCACCCCCCCTGTTCCCTCCGTCTTTCCTCAGGATTTGGTATCCCGTTGGAAAGATGGCATCTGTTATCATACCTGTAAGCTTGGTTTCTGTGAGAGCTATGATGTCCGGTGATGCTTCTTTGACTTTCGTGCCACTCCTCCCACTTATTTGTTATTCCATCAGCGTTTGTGTACCATACCTTCAGTTTCCTTTCCAACACTGTGGTTTGGGGGGCCTGTGAGGGTGGGAGACCTGGTGGCATACTGTGGGATTCTATAGCTCGGTGTTGGGTGGAGGCTGTGGGTATGGATTGTAGTGTGTGTTGGGATGGTGTGATAGGTTGTATGGTTCTGAGAGTAGTTGTGTGTGTGCTTGCCCTTGCTGTTCTGTCCTGCTCTGACTGACCTCTGCTGGTTCCCTCCTTGTCTCTTTTCCTAGCTCCTTTCGCTTTTTGTGTGTGTGTGTGTGTGTGTGAGTACTCACTTATAAGTGGTTGCAGGGGTTGATTCATAGTTCCTGGCTCCTCCTTTACACTGGATGCTAATGTTTCTAGCCTCTCCTGTTTTCAAGAATCTTATCATACCTCTTCTTGAAGCCATTACAACATCACTCTCAAGATTGTTCCACCTCTTGACAACTCTAAGGTTGAAGAAATATTTGCTGTCAACACCATAACTCATCTGAATTTTCAACTTCCAGCTGTGACCTCGTGTTATTGTTTCCCCATCTCTCAAATATTCTATCCCTATTCATCTTTCTATATAGTAGTGTGTCATTGATGTCAGTTAGGACTATATACCTTGTATGTGCACTTGTAGAAATAAAGATATTATTACTATCTTGTCAATTATTCTCAGTATTTTGTACATTGTTGTCATATCTTCCCTAGTTCTCTAGTATCATCAGGGTGAGCTCCTTTAACCTCTCCTCATAGCATATACCCCTTTGCTCTGAGACAAGTACTGCTACTCTTTAATATCTTAATATGCTTGATCAGGTGCGAGTTTCATACTTGTCCTGCAAATTTTGATGTGGGCCTGTACTCCCGAGCCTATACTCCTATCGAACCTGTCTTGCAGCCTGTCCAGATCCATTTGTAGCCTTTCCTGGTCTTCGTCCACTTGTATTCTCTTCATTAGTTTTACGAAGTCTGCGAACAGGGACACCTCTGACTATCCCTTCGGTCATATCTTTCAGGTATACAACAAACAGCACCAGTCCTATGACTGCTCCTTGTGAAGCCCCACTCGTCGTATGCATGCATTCCTATATCTGTTATTGGGCCTCACTATTTGTTTCCTTCCTAACCATACCCCCGGCCGGGATTGAACCCGCGGTCATAGAGTCTCAAAACTCCAGCCCGTCGCGTTAGCCACTAGACCAGCTAGCCACAATAAGATTCATCCAACTAGGTATATTTCTACACCATAGGAAGGTTAGCACAGGCACCTCTGTGACCACAAATGCAAGTTTTTACAGACGAATCTCCAGTTAGCGTGGCCGTGACGAACTCTAGCTCAAGTCCCTTCACTGCCGTCAACATGACTCAAGAAATCGTAATGACACGATTGCAAACAAACCATACCCCCGGCCGGGATTGAACCCGCGGTCATAGAGTCTCAAAACTCCAGCCCGTCGCGTTAGCCACTAGACCAGCTAGCCACAATAAGATTCATCCAACTAGGTATATTTCTACACCATAGGAAGGTTAGCACAGAAACCACTGTGACCACAAATGCAAGTTTTTACAGACGAATCTCCAGCTAGCGTGGCCGTGACGAACTCTAGCTCAAGTCCCTTCACTGCCGTCAACATGACGGCTAACGCGACGGGCTGGAGTTTTGAGACTCTATGACCGCGGGTTCAATCCCGGCCGGGGGTATGGTTTGTTTGCAATCGTGTCATTACGATTTCTTGAGTCATGTTTCCTTCCTGTTAGGTATACCATAATCGATTGTAGTGTTTTTCTTGTTATTCCTGCCTGCTCTATATTCCGAGAGATGTGGTACTTAACAACATAGGTACATGACCTATGTTGGCTATACCTCAAGGTAAGCGACAAGAGAGCTTCTACACAACAAGACGGGCAGCAAACAGCAACCACATTCTGGCTGCACCATTCTCAAGAACATCAATTTATCTAAGACATCGGTGAAATAGAGTCAGCCTACCAAATGAAATCACTGGCCCTCAGATGACTCCAACTTCATCCTTTGCCCTACTTGTATGTCTCATACCAATAAAAAGGCTTTGAAATGAGCTGATATATATAACAGCTCTTACCTTCTAAATGAATATAGGAATACTTAACCTAAATACGTAACTGTAAGAGAGAGAGAGAGAGAGAGAGAGAGAGAGAGAGAGAGAGAGAGAGAGAGAGAGAGAGAGAGAGAGAGAGAGAGAGAGAGAGAGAGAGATATATATATATATATATATATATATATATAGAGAGAGAGAGAGAGAGAGAGAGAGAGAGAGAGAGAGAGAGAGAGAGAGAGAGAGAGAGAGAGAGAGAGAGAGAGAGAGAGAGAGAGAGAGAGAGAGAGAGAGAGAGAGAGAGAGAGAGAGAGAGAGAGAGAGAGAGAGAGAGAGAGATAGAGAGAGAGAGAGAGAGAGAGAGAGAGAGAGAGAGAAAGTAGTTATGATTTAATGTTATGTAAGATCTGCATATGTTGTTATTGCTGCACCCAGGTGATAAAATGAGATGCATAGATCTTCACTGAGTGCATGAGATGTCATAGAGAGTTCGGCATTTGTGATATTGTTCACAGAGTTGTAAGCTGAAATTTTCGTGATGGAGTCGACGGTGGCTCAGTCATTTTGATCTCTCATGAGTCGTTTCACGTAGCCTCTTGATTGCCTGGTGACGTAATGGTTAAACTTCTTGACGAACACCGATTTCTTGGACCTTGGGAGGGCCACAAGACAATTTTACTATACTGGTCAAAATCGTGTAGTTCCTTGGTATTACTATTTGAGAGTGGTGTAGAAGCAGAAGTTTTTCCATTATCTAGGCTAGGGATGATGGCTTCTTTCACTCCTATTAGTAGTGGATAATGGCTGGTGAAGGCAGCCATTATCCACTAATGGCGGCTTACGCTTCTGGGATTGAGGTGTCGGTAATGAGCGCAGGGAAGGCATGCAGGTATAAATGAAGTTTTGTATTTCTGGGATTGAAGGACCAATAGTGGGTGCAGAGATGGCAGGGGCGGTAGTGGGTTTGGTTGCTTCAGGGATGCATACATCAGTGCCTATAGATGTAAATGATTCCGGTATAGATAAACCAGATGGGTAGTGGATGATGATTCTGAGCGTTCTTTTAGGGAACGTCATTTCTGGGAGGCTGATAGGCTTAAATATAAGGCTGACGTCTTCGTTAAATGTTTTTGGTTGGATATGTTAAATAGGTAAGAAAGCACGAGACAGACTAGGTTGTTTTGGTAATTTCTCACTTGATTCCATGGTAATGAAGGTGGGGAAGGTTGGTTGTTGGGTAAATTGTATAAATTGTTGAATCTTCTGAAAGCCCTAATGAAGTCCATGTACACAATATCATATTCAATACTATGATCTACCTCCTCAAATACCTTAGCAAAGAAAGTTAGTAAATTCGTAAAACAGGAATGCCCCTTTGTAAAACTGCAGAGATTCATTAATCAATTTATGCCTTTCAAGATGGCTACGAATTGCTTCGGCAATTATTGATTCCAAAAATTTACCAACTGTGGAGGGAGGGCATCCTGTTCACCTGAGTGTTAGTCGACTGTTGTGGATCACATCTTGTGGACAAAACCTAATTTTCTCAGCTATGTCTGTATAATCTGTACATGTACTTGGAGAAATAAAGATTATGATTATTACTGACGCAAGAGATTGTTTAGTAATGTAAATAATAGTGATTTCTCGCTTTAGTATTTATAGTTATTAGGAAATGACATAAATTATTGTAAATTATCCGGCAACTGAAGCGAGTATGCTTAGGAAATTGTCTCTACTGAAGCTAGTGACAATTTGTTTAACAATGTAAGAGACCGTGACACTGAAATATATCACCTTAGACTTCTGTTAGTTAGTTAGTTAGTTTAATATGTTTATTATACACCCCATATTCATCCTGTGGGCGGTAGTCAAAAGATTACAGAGGTACATAATGGGTCCAGGGAATGGACCCCAAAGTTTTGATAGCTGAACAAGGTACAAAGGTAATGAATCTGTTTGTGACAGAACCAACTAGAGAAAACACTCTGCTTGACTAGGTTCTTGCCAACAAAGAATCACTAATTAATAATCTTGAGGTTAATGATGATCTTAGGGAAAGTGATCACAAATCACTTAATTTCAATATATCATGGAATTACCCAGATAATTGCAATCAAATCTGTCCCAGACTTTCACTTGACCGATTTCATGGGACAGAGAAATTACATGGGTGGGCTAAATTGGGATGACCTGAATATGGGTCAGGTAGGTGGTATTGGTTGCCAATATGACGTTTTTCAGAGCATAATTCTAGCTGCCCAGACAACTTTTGTTCCGAGTGGGGAAATTAGATCTAGTAAAAATGATCCCAAATGGATGAATAATTGATTAACACATCTCATTGGTCAAAAGAGAGGCATATATAAGGTATCAAAAGAGGGGATGAACAGTTAAGAAATCAATATATTCAATTAAAGAGAGATATAATAAAAGGAATTAGAAAAGCAAAAAGGGATTATGGGGCTAAGGTCGCAAGGGACTCGAAGACTTACCCAAAAGTATTCTTTCAGGTATACAGAAGTAAGACTAGGAACAAGATAGGCCCACTTAAGAGTAACTCAGGTATGATCACTGACACTGATAAGGAAATGTATGAAATTTTCATCACTTACTTCCTCTTAACTTTCACCCAGGAATATACTAGCGAAATTCCAGAAATAATTAATTATATATAACAGGACGATAATTAACTATATACGATTGGGGTAACCAGTGACATGGTCCTCAGTTAAATAGAGAAATTGAAACCTAACAAATCCCCAGGCCCCGATGAATTGCTTGGATGAATTTTAAAGGAATGTAAAGAGGAACTTAGCAAACCTTTGGCTAATCTGTTCAACTTATCACTACAAACTGGCGTAGTGCTTGATAAGTGGAAAATGGCAAATGTAATACCTATTCTTAAGGCAGGTGACAGGTCCTTAGTTTCGAACTATAGACCAATAAGCCTTACCTTCAAAGTGGGAAAATTTATGGAATCAATAACTGCTGAAACAATTGGTAGCCATTTCGAAAAGCATAAATTGATTAATGAATCTCAACACGGTTTTACAAAGGGGCGTTCCTGTCTTACGAATTTACTAACTTTTTCACTATGGTGTTTGAGGAGGTGGATCATGGTAATGAATATGATATTGTGTATGCGGACTTCAGTAAAGCTTTCGATAGTGTTCCCCATCAGAGGCTATTGAAGAAACTTAAGGCACACGGTATAGGATAAATTTTTTCCTGGGTAGAGGCATGGTTGACAAACAGGCAGCAGAGAGTTTGCATAAATGGGGGAAAATCAGAATTGGAGCACGTCACAAGCGGTCTTCCACAGGGGTCAGTATTGGGTCCATTGTTGTTCACAATTTACATGAAGGACGTAGATGAGGGAATAAATAGAGACATAAGAAAATATGATGATGACACCAAAACAGGTCGTCCAATTCATTCTAATGAGGACACTAGAGCACTCCAGGATGATTTGAATAGACTGGTGCAATGGTCGGAGAAGTAGCAAATGCTGTTTAATATAGACAAATGCAAAGTTTTAAATGTTGGACAGGAAAATAATCATGCCATATATAAACTAATTAACGTAGCTCTTAATATTACTGATTGCGAGAGGATTTAGGAGTTCTGGATAACAGTAATTTGAAACCAAGACAAAAGTGCATAAGTGTTTGCAATAAAGCTAAAAGAATCCTTGGCATCATATCAAGAAGTATAAATAATAGAAGTCCTCAGGTTGTTCTTCAACTCTATATATCTTTGGTTAGGCCTCATTTAGATTATGCTACACACTTCTGGTCACCGTATTGAAAATGGATATAAATACACTGGAAAATGTACAGAGGAGGATGACAATGTTGATCCCATGTATCAGAAATCTTCCCTATGAGGAAAGACTGAGGGTCCTCAATCTGAACTCTCTAAAAGGCGTAGAATTAGAGGGGATATCATTGAGGTGTATAAATGAACAAATTATAGAGTAATGAGCAATACACACGTCCACACCCGGTCACAACTGCAATGAGTTATTGGTGCAAATATTAATTGTTGGGTCACACACACACAAAAATAGGTGAGTACACACACACACGAGTATACATACACACACACGAGTGCAAGCACTCACACATATATGAGTACACAAATACACATGTAAACACACACACAAGCACACGCACACACACACACACACACACACACACTAACACACACACACACACACACGACGCACACACACACACACACACACACACACACACACACACACACACACACACACACACACACACACACACACACACACACACACACACACACGCACACACACAGAAATATAGAAGGCAAAGGACCCAGGAGAATAAGGAGAGCAGTCGTAGAGCCAGAAACGAATATGCACAGATAAGAAGGGAGGCCCAAAGACAATACGAAAATGACATAGCGGCGAAAGCCAAATCTGACCCGAAACTGTTGTACAGCCACATCAGGAGGAAAACAACAGTCAAGGACCAGGTAATCAGGCTAAGGAAAGAAGGAGGAGAGACAACAAGAAATGACCGTGAAGTATGTGAGGAACTCAACAAGAGATTCAAAGAAGTGTTCACAGAGGAGACAGAAGGGGCTCCAGAAAGACGGAGAGGTGGGGCACACCACCATGTGCTGGACACAGTGCACACAACCGAGGAAGAAGTGAAGAGGCTTCTGAGTGAGCTAGATACCTCAAAGACAATGGGGCCAGATAACATCTCCCCATGGGTATTGAGAGAGGGAGCAGAGGCGCTATGTGTACCCCTAACAACAATATTCAATACATCTATCAAAACAGGAAGATTGCCTGAGGCAATCTTTAAAAAAGGAGACAGACATGAAGCATTAAACTACAGACCAGTGTCACTGACATGTATAGTATGCAAAATCATGGAGAAGATTATCAGGAGAAGAGTGGTGGAACATCTAGAAAGGAATGATCTCATCAACAGCAGCCAACATGGTTTCAGGGACGGGAAATCCTGTATCACAAACCTACTGGAGTTCTATGACATGGTGACAGCAGTAAGACAAGAGAGAGAGGGGTGGGTGGATTGCATATTCTTGGACTGCAAGAAGGCGTTTGACACAGTTCCACACAAGAGATTGGTGCAAAAACTGGAGGACCAAGCAGGGATAACAGGGAAGGCACTACAATGGATCAGGGAATGCTTGTCAGGAAGACAGCAGCGAGTCATGGTACGTGGCGAGGTGTCAGAGTGGGCACCTGTGACCAGCGGGGTCCCACAGGGGTCAGTCCTAGGACCAGTGCTGTTTCTGGTATTTGTGAACGACGTGACGGAAGGAATAGACTCTGAGGTGTCCCTGTTTGCAGATGACGTGAAGTTGATGAGAAGAATTCACTCGATCGAAGACCAGGCAGAACTACAAAGGGATCTGGACAGGCTGCAGACCTGGTCCAGCAATTGGCTCCTGGAGTTCAATCCCACCAAGTGCAAAGTCATGAAGATTGGGGAAGGGCAAAGAAGACCGCAGACGGAGTACAGTCTAGGGGGCCAGAGACTACAAACCTCGCTCAAGGAAAAAGATCTTGGGGTGAGTATAACACCAGGCACATCTCCTGAAGCGCACATCAATCAAATAACTGCTGCAGCATATGGGCGCCTAGCAAACCTCAGAACAGCATTCCGACATCTTAATAAGGAATCGTTCAGGACCCTGTACACCGTGTACGTTAGGCCCATATTGGAGTATGCGGCACCAGTTTGGAACCCACACCTAGCCAAGCACGTAAAAAACTAGAGAAAGTGCAAAGGTTTGCAACAAGACTAGTCCCAGAGCTAAGAGGTATGTCCTACGAGGAGAGGTTAAGGGAAATCAACCTGACGACACTGGAGGACAGGAGAGATAGGGGGGACATGATAACGACATACAAAATACTGAGAGAAATTGACAAGGTGGACAAAGACAGGATGTTCCAGAGATTGGACACAGTAACAAGGGGACACAGTTGGAAGTTGAAGACACAGGGATGTTAGGAAGTATTTCTTCAGCCACAGAGTAGTCAGTAAGTGGAATAGTTTGGGAAGCGATGTAGTGGAGGCAGGATCCATACATAGCTTTAAGCAGAGGTATGATAAAGCTCACGGTTCAGGGAGAGTGACCTAGTAGCGATCAGTGAAGAGGCGGGGCCAGGAGCTCGGACTCGACCCCCGCAACCTCAACTAGGTGAGTACAACTAGGTGAGTACACACACACACAAACACACACACATACAACAGGCCTAGTGTCTAATCGACATGTGCCTAGGACAAAATGGTTACTAACTAACAGAGACCCACGTGGGGCCAGGGAAAAGACGAGGAGCATACTAAGATCAAATGACAGGTCCGAAGACAATGAAGGTATGTTATATGCAAAGACTCTAACAGCCAACCGCAGTAGCAAGGAACAGCTGATCTTGAAAGACAGTTCCCTGAGAATAGAAGTTTCAGATAGGACAGAGACTGAAGGCAAAAACATTTCAATGGAAGGAAATAAAACACATCAGAGGATGCAAATGGAAACTCAGTGGGAGGAGGAAAGGGAGAGGTCAGTTTTTATCTATGGGCTCCAAGAAGCAAGGGGGACAACTTCGAAGAAATAAAACAGGAGGAGGAAAAACTGATTGAAGGCATCATGAAAACAATAGGTGAGGACGATATGACCCAGGTGACAAATTTTCGGAGAATTGGGTGGTTTGCGAGTGGAAGGATACGGCCTGTCAAAGTAATTTTCAAGGAAGGATCAGTTCGAACCAGGATTCTGCAAGAGAAAGCACGACTGAGGGACAAACAGGGGTACCAAAGAGTGTACCTTGATCGCGACAGAACACAAGAAAGGACTTCACTGAAAGAGAGGGTACAGAGACGCAAGGAGGAACGAGAGGCAATGATGAAGATGAGCAGGACCCAGACACAGGAGGAAGGGCAAACACACTCCGCTGAATCTCCCACCAAAAGACTCCAACCGCGACAATCCCAATGCAACTGAGCAACCCAAACCACAACCCACTCACTGTTCCTTCTTCCAGCAACACCCACATCACAAACCTCATCTCAACAGCTGTCCCTTATGGGCATTCTGACCCCATCCCCATCATCACAAACCCCACCTACACCACAGCCCCCCATAGGCCCCCACCAAGGCTCCCACTCCCCCAACCCCAGTATTCTTGCAGGACCACAGTCATAGAAAAGAAGCTTAAAGTTTGGTACACAAACGCGGACGGAATAACGAATAAACATGAGGAGTGGCACGAAAGACTCAGTGGGAAATCCCCAGACATCATAGCAGTCACAGAAACAAAACTCGCCGAGACAATAACAGACGCAATCTTCCCACCGGGATATCAGATCCTGAGAAAAGATAGGAGTAGAGGGGAAGGAGGAGTTGCACTGCTCATAAGAAGCTGAAGGGGATTTGAGGAAATGGAAGGCATGGACGTGATTGGAGAAAGAGACTACATAGTGGGTACAATTCAGTCTGGAGAACATAAAGCAGGCATTGGAGTGATGTGTAACCTACCACAGAACTGCAGGAGGCCAAGAGAGGAGTAAAAAGAAAACAACAGGGCGATGGTGGACACACTGGCTGAGGTGGCAAGAAGAGCTCACTCGAGCAGAGCAAAGTTACTGGTAATGGGCGATTTCAACCACAGGGAGATCGACTGGGAAAACCTGGAGCCACATGGGGTCCCGAAACATGGAGAGCCAATATGATGGATGTGGTACTTGAAAACCTCATGCATCAACATGTCAGGGACACTACCAGAGAGAGAGGGGAGGCTGAGCCAGCAAGACTGGATCTTGTGTTCACCCTGAGCAGTTCGGACATTGAGGACATCACTTACGAGAGGCCCCTTGGAGCTAGTGATCATGTGGTTCTAAGTTTTGATTATATAGTAGAGTTACAAGTGGAGAAGGAAACAGGAACTGAATGGGAAAAGCCAAGCTACAAAGGGGGGACTACACAGGTATGAGGAACTTCCTGCAGGAGGTTTAGTGGGACAGAGACCTGGTAGGAAAATCAGTAAAC
>NC_091298.1:37482335-37554132 GCF_038502225.1 Cherax quadricarinatus
GTGATCAGTCCATCAATCATGAAAAGTGATGAATGGTTTGTAAAACCGACAAGTTGAAGATTGAGACACTTATGCAACATACGGGAATCTTTTTTCAGGAAACGTTTCGCCACACAGTGGCTTCATCAGTCCAATGCAAAGTAGAAAGGTGTAAGGAGAGGAGTTTGAGGTAATCAGTCCCTCATCCTGGAGTCGATGTGTTCAGTCCACCAGTCTTGTAGAATGTACAGCATAGGGCCGTAGATGTGGCTTATATACTGTAGACAGGTGAGGTGTAGCAGGAGGCGGCAGAGTCATAGTGGTACCATCCACTAGTCGAAGTAGGCAGGGCCGGATTACCTCATAGGCAAACTAGGCATTTGCCTAGGGCCTCGCGCATTTGGGGGCCCCGCGGTCCAAGGGGTTCAGGGGCTCATCCAAGACTGTGCACATGGTGCAAGTGCAAAGGGGTCCCTACCTAAAAAGTTCAAGTGTTTGGAGAGTAAAATTGATTTTTAAAAATTAATCAAAACAAAAATAAATAATGGAATAAAATAAAATAAAAATAAATAAACCTAACCATAGATGGCAACACTCAACACGCCTTTGTTTACATCAGAACAGCTGTGTTTTCCCGCTAATGGGTGAGTATGGGAGATTCCTCTCCAATTTTCTGTAGTAATTACACGTTATCTAGACTTGTACTGTGACAAATTAACTGAAGTGTTGTTGATAGACATTGATGTGTATGGATAAATGTTTGTTTTCGCCTCTAAATGTTAAGGGAGGTACCTGATAGGGTTACTTGACCAGTAAAGACGCATGGGCCAGTAAAGACGCATTTTTGGTAAAAATACTATAAAGAAAAACCTAAAAACGCAAACTGACTTCCGTTTGTAGGTTTTAAAAGTACTTTGTCCTGTCTTTAAGTCTTTATCATTTCAATAACAGATCTCAATTGATTGATGTTCTACATCACTTCCGTCGCAAATGCTTAGTTTTCAAGTTGCGACGGAAGTGATGTAGAACATCAATTAATTTACTACATATTTCCCCAGAAACACATAAGCCACATCAGAAAATCGTTGGTTGGGTGAAACTGAAAATTGTCCCTGCATTCTTTAATTCCCATGTCCTTATCTATGATGGTAGGCCATATATCATGCAAAACATAATGATTAGTTTAGTTATGAAAATGGTAATATAAATACCATTGTGCATTGTTCTTGGACTCAGTATGATTTCTGTTTAAGTAAATTTGAGATCAAGGAGGATGAATTAGTAAAATATTCGTAGCCCAAATCACTAACCTAATCTATGGTAAAAGTTCTGTATATGACTCCTTTCTGGTAACGTTTTGAATTTTTAGATGCGCAGCCAGAGGAAAGGGGGATACAAGGGCCATATCCCCCCAATTGACAGAAAAAAAAATTAATAATAATTAAAAAATTAATAATAATTGATAACGAAAAATTTGTATTTGCATGATTACAGACAGTGACACATCCTCATTATGGCATCTCGTGAAAGTGATGTTGGACGTTCTTATGCGAGTGGGTCACAGAAAAGGAAGAAGAAAATTCAAGAAAAAGAACAGAAAAAGAAAGATGTAGGAAGCTGCAAAAAGATCACAGACATGCTCACGAAAACAGTTTCTGATGTTACCAGTACAGTTGAATCTGCAGATACGTCAGATCATACAGGAAGCACCACTCACAGGAGCTGCATTTTAGCCAGTGTATTTCGTGCACAGAAAAAAGGCTTATTGGATTCTCATTTGGAAAATCAAACTGAAAAAGAGCGCACTTACTGGAGAAAAGTTCTAGAAAGAGTTGTTGCTGTTGTAAAATTCTTAGCTCTAAGAGGACTTGCTTTCCGTGGAGAAAATGAGGTTTTTGGTTCGGAAAACAATGGCAATTTCCTAGGGATCATAGAACTGTTAGCACAATTCGATCCATTCTTAGCAAATCATGTGTCACGCCTTGGGAATGCAGGAAGAGGCACTGTATCTTACATGTCATCTACTATATGCAATGAATTTATTGAACTGATGACTAAGAAGGTCCTCAATAACATCATAGCAGCTATGAAAACTGCAAAATACTTTGCAATAAGTGTAGATTCAACACCAGATATTTCACATACAGATCAATTGACATTCATTGTTCGCTTTGTCGACTCCAGTGGTAAGCCTGTAGAGCGCTTTAGAAAATTCATTCCTCTTTCAGGCCATGATGGAGAAACAATGATGAATATAGTACTGGATACTCTGCTTGAACATGATCTCTATTATGGATTGCCGTGGCCAGAGCTACGACAATGCAAGTAACACGTCGGGTAAATATAATGGATTGCAAGCCCGTATCAAGCAAATCAACCCACTTGCTGAATATGTGCCCTGCTCAGCACATTCTCTTAATCTTGTTGGGTCATGTGCTGCGGAGTGTTGTGTCGCTGCAGTTTCATTTTTTGGACTTTTATAAGCACTCTTTAATTTTTTCTCTGCTTCAACGCATCGGTGGAGTATACTCAAGTCAACCATTCATGAAAATGTCATCAAATCATTATCAACAACAAGGTGGTCAGCGCACCATGATACAACACATGCTTTGAAAGACAGCTTTGCTGAAATACGTTCTGCTTTGATCCAAATAGCAGAGGATGAAGACCAGACAGCAACTACAAGAAGCGAAGCAGCCAGCTTAGCATCAAAATTGGAAGATTTTGAATTGGCCTTACTCTGTGTGCTTTGGGACTGTATACTGGAACGGTTAAATGCCACGAACAAGACACTTCAGAAAATTGAAATTGGAATGGCTACTTGTGCTAACCTCTATGCAGGCTTAGTGGAATTTGTAAGCTCACTTCGCAATGATGAAGCTTTTGAAATGTTTGAAGAGAAAGCTAAACTGCTGGTGAAAGACTACAGTTACCGGGCTGATCATCAGCGGTCAAGGAAGAGGAAACGCAATTTTGAAAAGCCAGACAATGAAATTGTGTTGCTACCAAGGCAGAAATGTAAGACAGCTACATACTTCGTCATTCTGGATTCACTGATTACAGAATTGGTGAAAAGAAAAGAAATCTACCAGAATCTCAATGACAAGTTCGGATTTCTGTTCAAAATTACTACTATGCCAGATGCAGAATTGAGAGAAGCTGCATTAAAGTTGCAACAACATCTTTCAGCAGATGTTCAGGACACATTTGTTGAAGAAATAGTTCATTTTTCTGGGTATATGAATCAGATTAAAGCTCCACCTGAAAAATGTGCGCCCTCAGCTGCTTTGAAACATTTAAGAAATGCAGGTATCTCAGAAACCTTCCCTAATGTTGACATAGTGTATCGCCTTTACCTAACACTTCCAGCTACTAACTGTGAAGGAGAACGTTCATTTTCTGTTTTGAAAAGAGTGAAAAACCAGCTCCGTTCAACAATGAGCCAAGACAAATTGTGTAACCTAGCCTTGTTGACCATTGAGTCTGATCTAACAAGAAATATTGATTTTCAGAATATAACTGATGATTTTGCCAATATGAAATCCAGAAAAAAGTTTATTTAAGTAGTGCCTGTGAATATAAACAATTCTTTACTTTCTTGAGTTTATATGATTTGATAGTCTTATGCATGATGCAATGATAACAATAATGGTCAGTGATTTATAAAGGGAATAATAGTGCTGTAGTGGTTATGCTGAATATAAAAGGTACATGATGTCACTACTTTAATAGCCTAATCTAGTATTACTATGCTGTCTTGAGTTTATTCTCTTTAAAATGCATGATTTAACAAGATAGTTATAATGGCTGTTGGTAAATGGTTTTAGTTGTCTTGATGTACTTTCCCTATTAAATTTAATCTAAATAGCCAGAATGTATTTAATTAGACCTTAAACAGGCTCACACCAACCCCCCCCCCCCCCCACCCTCAAGCTGGAAGGGGTCGCTTCGCTTACTCGTTAACTCAAAGGGGCCCCGCCAATCTGAATAGCCTAGGGCCCGGAGATTTCTTAATCCGGCCCTGGAAGTAGGTCTTCGTCCAAAGGTAGGACAAGTGTTGAAGAATTCTTTGTAAGAAGATCCCATGATGATGCAGTGTCTGACAGTTGTGATGAATGGTTTGTAAAACCGACAGACCATTCATCACAAGTGTCAGACACTGCAGAATTCTTCAACACTTCTCCAACCTTTGAACGAAGACCTACTTCGACTAGTGGATGGTACCACTATGACCCCGCCTCTTCCTGCTTCACCTCACCTGACTACAGCATATAAGCCACGTCTACGGCCTCCCTATGCTGTACTTTCTACAAGATTGATGGACTTAACACATAGTCTACAGGCTGAGGGACTGATTACCTCAAACTTCTCCTCTCCTTACACCTTTCTACTTTGTACTGGAATGATGAAGTCACTGTGTGGTGAAACGTTTCCTGAATAAAGATTTCCATATGTTGCATAGGTGTCTCAATCTTCAATCTTCAAAAATAATACAGCATACCGAATACACCTTACTGTAGGTGCTACAAAATTGTTTGCTTTCCCTAGTACCATACTGGTTTTTAGTTCCTAACCTTGACAAACTTGGCAGAAAGATATTCTGGACACTGCCTTTGAGCAAGTTTATAAACATGATTTAGCGTCAGATGCTTCACTCTGTCTTCAGCAATCAACGTAGTAAGTAAGTAAGTAAGTTTATTCAGGTATACACAAATACAGTTACATAGAATTATCATAGCAGCATATGTGTAGAGAACCTAGAGTAACCCAAAAAAGTCAGACAGAGTGACTTATTTCCATTGGGGTCCTTTTACCTTATTATTATAATATAAAGGTTATAATATTTTCTTATTATTCTACAATGAAGATAACATCTTTTTATCATACTAAAAAGACTATCTACTACACGAGGGTCATTAAGACTATCTACAATACGAGGGTCATTACTAGGAATAAGGTAAAATTTACACGTATGTTAGCTAAAAAATAGAAAATCATTCCCCTCCCTTTCTGTAGCTACATTCATCAGACACCTTTTGGCACTCTTCTTGAACTGGTTCATGCTATGACTGGCTTTGACATGTGCAGGCAGTCTGTTCCATTCCTTTATTGCTGTACAATAAAAGGTGTTTGAAGCCTGGCCACTGACTGTGGGTACTACAAAGTTGTGCTCTCTCCTCCTAGTACTATGATTGCTTTGGTTCCCAACCTTGACAAAATTGACAGCAAGATATTCTGGACATTGTTTGTAAGCAATTTTATAAACATGATTTATCTTCAGTTGTTTTACTCTGTCTTCAACATTCAGCATATCCAACATATTCAGTTGTGCTAAATAACTTTCTGGTATGAACCATATTTACTGCCAGTCGGGGTCATGATGGAGAAAAGAATGACAGGTAAATATGTTTTATTCAAGAAAGAGAAGCGAATCCCTAATTCCTTTGATCAAGAGACTTTCATTGGGATCACTATGGTAATTGATATTTACAAAGGTTTGCGTATTTTTACGTTTTCTTTATAAATGGCGTTAACGTACATTCTCTGTCTCTTTAGCCAGGGCTAACTAATGTTTGTATAATAATAATAATAATAATAATAATAATAATAATAATAATAATAATGATAATAATAATAATAATAATAATAATAATAATAATAATAATAATAATAATAATAATAATAATAATAATAATAATAATAATAATAATAATAATAATATATTTATTTACTACAAGTACATGTACAAGGTATACAGGCCTAGCTGACATCAGTGACATACTACTATATAGAAAGCCACTTGTTATGCTGAGCATTTTGCGCAAATTAGGTCAATTTTTTCCCGGGATGCGACCCACACCAGTCAACTAACACCCAGGTACCCATTTTAATGATGGGTGAACATGGACAACCGGTCTAAGAAAACACGCTCTATGTTTCTACCCTTACCGGGAATCGAACCCTGACACTCGTTTGGTAGGCAAAGCGAGAGCTTTGCCTACCAAGCCAGGGGTCATTTACCACATGACAATTATACAAATCTCACAGAGACTGAATAAACACAATTCCCTAAACAAACTCCATTGTCCTCATCGCTCTTGGGCCATGTGGACCTACTGCGCAAACGCTCCTCAATTGGCTGATTGCAGTGGTGTGAGGTGGTGCTTGTCGTGCCTCTGCCGTCAAACCAGGAGAACTACCATCAGTCACTACTACTACTTCTACTACTACTTCCCTCAATCAGTCACTTAATTATTAAGTAATTAATTCAATTAATTTTTTCACTGATTGCCTCCGGTTCAGGAAGGACCAACGGGCAGATATGGTAAATTTTATAGGGTGCTTACCTGTATGTACCTCAACATTATATACATACCAGTAATCTCATTGGGAGACAACCATATTGTTTACCGTAGTCACCCCGTGTAGACATGTGAGAAAACTTAACCACCCCTGGTCACGGCAGGTGGTCCCTTCGACCTCACAATCTTATCCATATCTATCCGAGACCAGTATGGATTGGATAGCACCCACAAGTACGGTGCTACTAATTAATTGTGGACTGTATAGATTATATTAGTGTAACTGAATGAAGGGGGGGGGGTAGGTTACACATGGATATATCCATCAAGGAAAAACACTTGTACATAATCTCTCCACTTACCAGATATTCTCTGGTGGTCACTTGATGTAGCTGGATCACTCATAACCTATCCAATTACAACATACCTAACTGGCCAGTATCAGTCTGCTATAACTAGAAGGGTTACTTAACTGTGGGTGATTGATACTCCTTATTTCCTCCATTCACCATCTCATTTCGATGTTCTGCTACACCGACACGGTTCTCATTCCAGCAGGACGAGGTATCCGTTGGTTTGTCCCGGTTTAGAAGTCGTGATACCATAAAACTTCACTATCCTCGATACGATAATCACGCATTCACTCGGAGGAGGGCGATCTATTTCACATCCCGCATTCTCTTAACTTGATGTTATTATCACTGATTACATTACCATTCACAAGACGATTTAACGTCTCATAATCATTATACACATTAGAGGTCACTCCATTAAGATCTGAGGCCGATGAGTAAGGATTAACTCACGGGTATTTCCCCTGGACACACACCATGGCGTCGCACCAGTCAGCACCGGTCCTATCATTATTCACTAATTTTACCATTTTATTACGGTGGTCCCGCAAATCACGTTCCCTCACTCTTCACTAGGGACAGTCACGACACTTCCTATTATGAATTGAGGCCTATATTAATCCTTAGGCCGCCGTGAACGCCCTTTTCCTCATCCCCGGTTTTCACAGCCTCCTCACTCATTCAAAACACTCCCGCCACCCCCATGGCCCGAGTCGCCCCCAAACCCCCGCACATCCGCGCATGCGCAAAGGGAACTCTTGGTTCTACCCTATTGTAAAATACATTTTTGACTCACATCGACACATCAAACACCTACCAGGTGCCACAACTTCGGAAAATCAAAAATTTTCCACAGTCACCATGGCGTTTAGTCATAGACGCAGGATCAACACTGTCGGTGTTGAGCTTCTCCGAGGGGCAATAACGCCAGTTTCAGCCCAAGTATTACTACCTAAAATCATCAGAGAGACATATGGCATTCAGGATGGAGAGTTGTACAGGGTAGCCTTAAACGGAGCACATATAATTTTTGTGAAACTGCTCTCCACAACGGTCTATGAATCGTTGGTCTCCCGTTTTCAGGACGTAAGTCTTGATGCAATACCAGCTGTTTGTGTGAGGATGATCGATGCATCCAGGCACTATACATGGATAAAACTGTGTAATGTCCCCTTTGAGGTTGATGAGACAGACATCAGAAGAGTCTTTGAGGAAAATGGGACTGTTCATTTGGCCCAGCGTGGTACGTGGGTGACGGGTACCTATGCAGGTCTGCCGGAAGGCACTTTTAACCTAAAAATGATGTTGCGACACCCCATACCGTCCTATGTGTACCTACAGGAATTCAGAACACAGGTCATGGTTTCGTACGCAGGACAAAGACGTACATGCCAACTATGTGGGGAATATGATCACATAGCGGCTGCATGTGGGAAGCGGCAATGAGCTCCTGGCCCAGAGGTGGAGGCATCCGCTTCTACATCGGAGGGAGCAGGTGATGATCAACGATGTGAAGGAGGGCGTGGTCATCTATGGAGCGAGATAGTGGATGAGGCACATAAGGCTGGGGGAGAGGGTGAGGCCCTTGACCTGGCCCAGAGACACTTCCAGAGGATAGAGACAAGCAGAAAGTACAGGAGGAAGTGTTGGAAATTGAGGAGAAATTAGCTGAGGTGCTGAAGTCCTTCTCACCGCCTGAGGTTCAGGAGGCTGCACATTGAAAGGTAGTAGATGACAAGTTGACAGCTGCGGTGCATCGACAACAGAACTATCAAGACGACGGGAGTGACAGCGTGACTGAGGTGTCACCGGGATCAATGAAACAGTGCACAGTGGAGGTTGAGGTACATTTTGAGGCATCCCCAGACCAAGATATGGAGGATGCGATTGTCACAAGGAAGTGGGCCGCTGCATCGGATTTGGATGATCTCCTAATGCCAGCGCAGTGGCCTGGGAAGCAAATATGGGAAGAAGGTGAAGGTAGTGGTGGCCACGACAGGAACCAAAAGAAGGGGGGGGGAGAGAGAGAAGTGTGAAGGTGACAAGTGGACTCATAAGCTCTGGTGCCCATTGGAAGAGTGAAGAGGGGAGGCAGGGGTGGAAACTTTAATAGGCCTACAGTGTATGACAGTAAACGTTAATGGTTTGTGTAATAGTGTAAAGAGAGAATGGTTTAGAATGTTTCTGAATGAATCTAGATTGGATGTTGTGTTCCTTCAGGGGCATAATTTTAAAGAGGATAGGGTATTGGAGGTGGCAGGGTTTCATGTGGTAGCCCTGCCATCTGCCCGTTTGAAAAGAGGGGTGGGTATACTAATTAGGGAGGCGAGCCCGTTTGTTTTGCAGAGAAGTGAGGGGGGGAGGGGGAAGGGTGTTGCGCTTGGATGGTTGGTGGATGGGCAAATGTGTGGCGTTTAAAGCATGTACGCACCTGCAGAGAATAATGTACAGGTGAAGCAGGAGTTTGTGTGTGAGGACCTTGTGTTTTTCTTCCGTGCATTACTGGAGGTGGCAATAGTAGGAGGTGATTGGAACTGCGTTATTAGGAGAGCCGACGTGGAACCGAGAGGGGCAGGCTATGTGTCGGTGACCATAAGAAATTTAATGAAGGATATTCGGTTATGGGACGTGTTTGAAGGGGAGGGGCATGGGAGACAGAGCATACATTCATTAGGAGAGGGTATGCAGCGAGGTTAGATAGAGTATCTTTCTCACGGGGTTGTAGTGCGATCTTTCGAAACTGTTGAAGTAGTATGGTCGGATCATAGAACAGTGTTAGTGGAGGTAGGGTGGGAGGTGCTTGCGGAAATATACAGGAGTTACTGGAAATTAAATATAAGTGCATTGAGTGATGAGGAGGGATTAGAGGGAATTTCTGTCCTATGGAAGGAGCTTAGTGAGGATGCACAGGGGGTGTAAGATGTCGTGAAATGGTGGGATTGTGTAGCCAAGGAAAGGAGTAGGAAATATTATGTGAGAGAGGGTAAATGTATAAATAATTTAAAATATGGACTTTCAAATTATTTAGAGGGCAGGTTAAGGGGTTGTTATGGGCAGGGGGCTGTGGGGGGCAACTATCCTATGGATGAAATTGTCGAGGTCAAGGGGAGACTGAGGGAGTTACAAAATGAGAGGTTTCAAGCAGTAAGGGTGCAGGCAGGGGTAGAGGAGGTGCTTTGGGAAAACAAGCCATCAGCGTGTGTGTTGTGACATCAAAAACAAAGACAGCAGGTTACAGCTATTCCGAGGTTAGAGGTACATGAGATGGCGGGAGGTTATAGGGTAGGTCAAGAGATACGAGCTACGAAGGGAATGTGTGCGTATGCAGATAAATGGTATAAAGGGTATTGGACAGGTGGGAGGGTGGGGAATGTGGCTTTAGAGAAGGTGTGTGAGTATGTGATGCGTAATTTAGGGAATAGTGATAGGAAGGCTTTAGGAGGGGTAATAACGGAAGAGGAAATAGAATTGGCTTTAAGGGAAATGAGGAATGGCAAAGCACTGGGAATAGATGGTTCCCGGCTGAATTTTATCTCCAACATTGGGAGGTGACAAGGGGTTTCATGGTTAGGTTATTAAATCAGATGAAGGAGAAGGGTGTGATGGGGGACAAGCAAGCAACAGCAGTTGCAGTGTTGGTCCCGAAGGGTAATGGGCAGCACACCCTCAAGGAGTACCATGCCATATAGCTGTTATGTGCAGATTATAAGTTGTTTGCTAAAGTCTTGGGTAATCGGTTTAAATGTGTGGTAGGGAGAGTGGTTTCGAAAACGCAGTATGGATTGCCTGGAAGGTCGATGATTGAAGGTCATGGAATACTGAGAAGTTTTTTTGGTGTCAAAAGGGGGGGAGGGGGGCAGCGTTGTTGACTTTAGACTGGCAGGGGGCCTGTGACAGAGCGGAAAGAGGGGCATTGGGAGCTATACTTAGGAGACAGGGTTATGGAGAAGAAATAGTTAATTGGGTAACCACATTGTACAAAGGAGCTAAGATGAGGGTACAGATTAATGGAAGCTTGGGGGAGGAGATTGTAATGGGTAGGGGACTTAGACAGGGGTGTCCCATGTCACAGATATTGCTTGCTTGCATTCAGGTCCCCTTCTATAGAAGGATTGAACGTTGTGTATGTAACACAGGTGGGGTGATGGGGATTTAAGGAAAGTGTGGCCTGGAATAATAGGATATGTAGACGATAAAACAGTCCTGGTTCAGGAAGGGATGGCGTTGGGGGTTTTAGATGATGTTGTGCAATTGTTTGGGAATGCAACAGGGATGCAGGTAAATAGTGAGAAGTCAATGGTCATGGGGTTGGGTGATTGGGTGGAGGGATGGGGGAGATTTAACGTTGTGAGGAAACAGTGTCCTTAAAAATTTGTGGTATCATCTATAAGGATGACTTGGATGCTGCTCGAGAGGAAAACTCAAATAGGTTGATGGAAAGGATCCTGGGGTGTCTGGGTGCATTGCAACCTCATCATCTGACTCTCGTGCAAAGAGTGGTCATAATAAATGTATTATTGCATAGTAAGGTTTGGCACGTAGCAGCTGTGTTCCCAATAACAGGGACGGCGATTGTGGGAATTCTGAGATGGGTGTTTAACTTTTTGTGGGGTTCAAGGTGCAATTGGCTGAGGAGAGAGGTTGTAATGTTACCTGTGTGCCAGGGTGGGTTGGGGTTGATGGATCTGAGAAGGAGAGTTAAATGTGTTTCTTAAATGGGAGGTTTTGCACAAAGGAGAGAGAGGGGGGTGAGCTGAAAAAAGTACATGGTAGGTTGGGTAAGTTGTATGGTGGTGTGGAGTTGAGGGAATGCGAAACTGTTTTGAGGGCTTTGATGTTGGTTAGAGAATCCAGGAAAATTCGAATAGTGGTTTTGTGTAGGTTGCTTGCAGTGAGGATTGTTGTACCAGTTGAGGGATTGTTTCTCAAGTTCATGTGGAAGAGTATTTGGTATAGGTTTAGCAAGCTGAAGTTAAAGCCTAGGGTGAAGGAGGTAACTTATCGTTTTCTGCATGGCATACTACCGTCGGGGGAGGTACTATGAACCAGAAGGGTACCTGAGGGCGGGAGGTGCGGAATCTGTTGTGGGGATGAGACGGCGTTCCATGCAGTATACTTTTGTGAGGGACTGGAGGGTGTTCGGTATTGGTTAAAACCCTTCAGAGGCCAAGGCAGACTAAAATGTCGATTTTGAAAGTGATTTCGTATGAGGAGATAGAGCCGCTTGATGTAAGGTCACTGAGGCCATCCAAATGGAGTTGTAAAAGTAACATGTCGAGCAATTGCAGATATTCGAAGACCGAGTATAATCGGTCCTGCCCATTTGGGGTATAACAATTTAAAATGTTGCAAGGTTGCAATTGTTAAAAAAAAACAAATAAATTTAAATTTATTATGGAACTGGTTTCTGAATAATTTGTAAGCATTAAAAAAATAGAAATAGGAACTACTTATCAACAATGACACATTGCAATGGGATACAACTTACAAATGAAATATTCCTGAGTTCCCTGAGAAAGAACAATCTTTTTACATCACTAATTTCTGCAATGAAACTTTATGAAACAATTTCTATCCTTGATGCATAGATTTACTTTGCATGTGGCACAGGAAAATGAGGATGTGACATGATTCTTTTTGCTGCAATACTTGCATGTAAGCAAGTATCTTCTTGTTCAATTTATTTTTTGAATGGTGGCATAGCTTCCTCCTCATCTCTTGACACCTCTGCATCTTGTGGCAAGTATTCATCATCAGTTTCCACCACTTCAAGGTCATCTGGGTGTTTATCTGAGTCACTATCATCCCAAACACAGACAAATTTCGACTTATCCTTGGAGGACTCACCATAGAACAATTTCTGATTGATCTGGAGGGACAATAAAAACATTCTGTACACACCCGGATCACTACTAAGTTCATATATACACTACCAAATTTTATGGAAATATTTATATACCGAAACTTGAAAACATCACCTAAAAGGGCATGAACGAGTGTACTCGGTCCTATTTTGTTGCACTTTTTTCATTTGCATGGTGCACTCTTAATATGCTTCACAACGTCTTCATGTATATATCAAAATATGGCTAAACTATTCATTTACGCACTAGACACACAAATCAGCACTTACCAACATTGTAGAGGGTGAAATGCTTCAGTATATAAGGAGCCCTTAACGGAAAAACACGAGTCTGGGCGACGCCAAGCTAGAAGTGTTTACATTCTGTTCTCTCCACCAATGGGAACTGAGCAGCCACCATCGCCGCTCAGCTGGGGCGACTCAGGGAAGGTCTGTGATTGGTCAGAAATAGAGAATGGGAACCTAGATGCACTGGGGGACTCGGAGGACGTGCATAAAAAACTACGCTCTCAGGACCGACAATACTCGGTCCTGCCCTTTAAAAGGATTATTAAGTAAGGTGGTACAGAGGGTGGGGGGCCGAGGGGTGTCAGTTCTGCGTGCACTAAGCCTAGATATGCGAGGGTTCGACGAGAGTGTCACAAGAGCTTTGGATTATATAATGGTGGATTATATACATATATTGTGGGTGATGAGGGGAGGGGGGTTTGTGAGGTGCAGAGGCGGGTACTATCAGTAACGGTTTATCGTATGATGTGTCGTAACAGAGAACTGTATGGGAGGAGGTGGGCGAAGGATTTTTCGGAAGGTTATAGAATGTTAACGTTAGGGTTTCTCATGAATCTGCGACTTGGGCTGAGTGAGTAAAGCATGGGGGTTTGGGGATTACATATGAAAAGAGGGAATTCAGGGGGACACAGCGGGGCCGCCTCCTGGGGGGGTGAGAGTGAGGTGTATGCGAGTTTAGAAGGCGTAGATGTGTGGCATAAGTGTATGTAGCATGCAAGTGGGTACAGAAAGCAAAGGTGATGAAATCAAGTAATTATTCAGTAACGTATGGAGAATTCTGTGATTGATGTGTCAGGGTCGTCATGACCTTCTTAATATATTAAGTGTGAATGGTGTTAAAATTATAGGTGTAAGACCTTGCAGGAGCTTTTGGGTCTATGTAGAATGTATGTATATAGCCTTTATTGGGCATGTTTTATATGCGATATTCGCATCACAATTAGAGGTTAATTTTTTTGTTGTTTGTGTTTTGTGTTGGAGTTTAGTGAGTGTACTGACTATTTTAACATTATGTGATGTGCTCCTCCTGTTGATGAGGGCTGGAAGACTAATGACTTCCATAAATTTGTACTGACTTATTAAAGTTTTGTAATGGGGAACATATGTATGTTTCAGAGAATTTCTGTATCGGGAGTTAGTTGGGAAAGAGTATACACTTGTGTTAATGGAATTATGATGTAGATCACTCGTTTATATGACTAATGTGAAGGTTGTGATTAACGGATATATTTTATAGTGAACATTCTTTCTATTGAATTGAACCTTTGTCACAGTAATATTATGTAACCTATATATATATATGCCTGAAAAACTGTTTCAATGGAAGTTTATATACTTCATATTTTGACCCTGGTACTGAGTGTTATCTGCACGTTATGTCATTGTTAGGTTTATTTTGAAATAGGGTCAAGTTTACCCATTCTTTTTAATGTTATTTTGTTTTGAGATGTGTATCGCGTTTTAAGGCGTTAAGTTGTTGTTATTTATGAAATGTGTTATGGCGGTTTATGTTAGGATAAACACTATTTTGTTTGGTATATTGTGCTTGTCCTTCACGCATTACCCTGACAAATGGGGTTTTGTCTCTTTACTTTATATAATGTGTTCATCCTGTGGATGACGCTGATTAATATTTGTTAAATATAAGTGGAGGCTTAAGATTTTCATTTTTTTATTCAATGATTAAAGTGGGATTGTAGTGAGGCGTATGTATGTTTTTAGGCAATTTTCTTGTATAGGTTGTTAGTTGTGGAAGATCATGTACTTGTTTTAATGAGATTATGATGTAGGTCATTCCTCTTATTGACTAATGTGAAGGTTGTGAACCTTTGTTATATGTCACAGTCATATTATGTTAACTATATAAACCTAAAAGGTTTAGTTTCAATGGATGTTTGTATAATTTCATTTATATTTGGCCCTGTTAATGTGGTCACGTGTAAGTTGTGTTTGCTAAGGTTTATAATGAGGTTAGGGGTCGGATCACCCTTGTTTCTTTTTTCTTATTGTTAAGTATGTTATATGGAAATATTTGTGAGTGTATATGGGTAACCTCTTTTGTGTCAGTTACAATGTGTTGTTACATTTTGTCATTGTATGTTGTGTAGGACTGACGATCATACTGTACTCATTTTATATCTTTTATTTTATGTTAAGCTGTAAAGTTTAAAAAAAAAAAAAAAAAAAAAAACTCCTACGTTGTAGTGAATGTTGTTGCTCAATTATTGCACTAATTCCTCAGTACAATCCTTAACTTGTTAAGTTCAACCACCTCATCTCATCATATATATATATATATATATATATATGTATATATATATATATATATATATATATATATATATATATATATATATATATATACATATACGTATATATATATTTATATATATACACATACTGATCTCTGGCCCATGGAGCCTTGAACCTAAGAACCTTGGAACAAGGTACGCAGTGCCTTACCATTCCCACCACACTGGAGCAATATCTTGGCGTACTGCTTGCACTAGACGTTTGATCCAAGGCAGCTTTCAGGGAGAAGACTTTCAGCTTTTCATCTCGTCCCCTTGTGAAGACTTACTCAGCCCTGTAACAACTTCAGACAGTATTACCAGGGCTGGCTCCTCCTCAGGAAAATTAATGAATAGAAAAAGACTTAATAATTTACAAAGATAAACACTTTATTATTTAGTAATGCAAAGATAAAACATTGAAAGATGACTGTATCCTACTTGAAAGAAAAGTGAAAAATGAAATGGAAAAATGCCATTTGAATTCAAGGCTAATATGTACAGTTATACTGGGGTGTCTGGTGGAGGTTGACACCGTCTTGTAGAAATTGTAGCCGTTACTGATGATGGGGGGGGGGGAGTCGCAGGTGTTGAGTGACAACTCAACGACTAGTTTCTCACAGAGTCTATAGCCTTGAATAGTCAGTCCAGATGACAGAAACGCAGGTTCTTTATCACTGCCAAGATAAGGGATAGTTGCCTGCGGTTCCCTACAATTAATCAGGTAGGTAGATAAAAAAGTGATGTCTCATTGTTTGAGATGATTTTGGCCTTACCTGCTGTGTTTATTATAACTATATATAATGAACACTTAGCTGATAAATGACAGCAAATTCGTCTACACAGCCGCCCCTGCAGACGAGGTCTAGAAGCTGTCTGATAAAACCATCACAACAGTCAAAACCATCACAACATTGGGCTGTCAAGAGATACAATTTGTAAGTATAAATTACCCCTAGGGGTGTTATGCCAGCATATTTCATTCGATGATGGCTGACGAAATACCTACTTGTTTGGACTCAAAAGTCCACACCTTACTGCCGATTATAGGTTGATTACAAACTCCTTGTGATTCAAGAATTGCGCAATCCCCCGATCTACAAGAAATTCGTAACATACCTTGCTCTTTGTAACGTGAGCTATGGTGTTCTCAACACCTTCGACAGGTATCGGTAACTTGATAGAAGCTGAAGTGTCCTTGGAAGTCCACGTCTTCCATTGTCTAGGAAACGCACACTGGTACACTATGTACCACAAGATTTGTCTTTATTGTTCACAATGTATCACAAGAGAAGCTGATCACACTTCTCCTATGTTTATCGTGTTTTGTGAGACACTTTGTCCACACTAACGCACAGATCAGTGTTCTTTGCTAGTTATCCTGGCGTCAGTGTCACTCTTACTAGAGTCAAAGATAGTCTGCCAGACGCCACAGCGCTCCATGCCGTCACTGCCCCCAGCACAAAAAAAAAACGCTGACCTAGTACCTTGCATCCTTGTCACCTCCTCGATGAAGCAAAGCAGAATGTTTGTTTCTTGCTGTCTTAATCATAGACAACAATGTACACTATCTTTACTATGGTAATAAAGTGGGAGCAGGATTTTCCTTAATTGTCCTGCTAAAGTAAGAATGTATTGTCTCTTATAAAAATACACTTTGCAACACCGCTGCAAGGAGCAGAGGTCACTTGACTACGTGGCATAGCATCTGTGATCAATTACTCACTCTAGCAGTAAACAAGACGCTCGCCCCTTCTGAGTGGCCCCCAAGGGCTGAGAGGGCTTGGCCCCTCAGGGCTGAAAGGGCTGAAGGGGGCTGATACCCCCCTCCTGGAGAAAATTTCTCCACACTGGGGGGCGGCGGAGGTTCGCTGCAGGTGAACTATTCATCACTTAACATTAATTTGATTTTCTCACTCGCCACCACTGCTGCTTGTCTTTTCTGAACAGCTTTAGTCTGTGTGGTGTCTGGAGAATCACTAATTTTGTTTTCAACACTGTGTAATTCTAACGGCACTAGTTTATTTATTGTCCGCTTATTCACTACACCTTTGCTCAAAACATCATCTGTCCTGATGATTCCATTTGCATCAGGATATATGGTCACAATTTTTCCAAGTGGCCATTGGGACCTCGGACCATCATTGTCGATAATCACTATGTCACCAGGTCTTAAGGACTTATGATTTTCAGGAATACCAGCTCCATAGAAGTGTTCTCTCAATGAGGTGAGATAGTCTTCTCGCCAAATTTTCTCCCAACGTTCAATCACTTTATTAAGGTGTTTGAATTTAAGTCTGAGTTGCTCAGGTTCGAAATAAGTAGGATCCTCTATGATTTCTTTATCATTCATGGGAGGAACAGGTTCGAGCCTTCTGCCATGGAGTAAATGAGATGGACTTAACACTTCTAAATTGTCCAGATCATCGGTAACATAAGTTAGAGGTCTGTTGTTGACTCTATTTTCTATTTCAGTCACAACTGTACGGAATTCTTCTAAGTCTATTCTCTGACGATGAAGTCTTCCTTAAACAATGCTTTACAATGCCGATCATTCTTTCATAAAATCCGCCGTGCCATGGAGATTTAGGAGGAATGTATCTCCAACGACATCTGCGTTGATTCAGCATCTGTTGTACTTCTGGTTGATCAAAGATCTTGCTTATATAAGCAGCACCAGCAACAAAGTTCGTTGCATTATCTGAAATCATCAGTCTGGGACATGCCCTTCTGGCTGCAAACCTTCTGAATAATTTGATAAAAGTTTCAGCAGACATGTCAGTGGCTACTTCTAGATGTACTGCTCTAGTTGTAGCACAAGTGAACAAACAGATGTACACCTTGATGGGAACTTTGTCAACTGTTTTGGTTAAAATTATTGGTCCAGTGTAATCTACACCTGTCACCTCAAATGGAGTGATATGACAAACTCTTTCAGAGGGATATGGAGGTGGACCTGGATACTGACATACTCGCATATCGTAGTGACGACAAGTAATACAGTCCTTTATTTGTTTTTTCACACTTTGTCGACCTTGAGGTATCCAGTAGGACTGTCGTATATGACAAAGTGTGTCAGCTACCCCACCATGTAACACGTTACTGTGGGCGTTTTGCACAATCAGTTTTGTTAGCCAATGATTCTTGGGGATCAATATTGGATGTATGGCTTCTTTAGGTAGTGAAGAATTATGAATTCTTCCTCGACATCTTATAATCTTTTCTGAGTCGAGATAAAGTCCTAAAGAATTAATCATGACAGGTTTCTTTGGGGATTTATCTTGTGTTTCTAGAAATTTATATTCTGTAGAGAACACATCTTTCTGTATTAGTTTCACTCAGTATTTAATGGGTTCAAGATATTCATAATCAGGTTTTATTCTTTTAATGAATTTAAAGACAAGAGCTGTAACTCTTAAGAGTTTACCCAAAGATGAGTATTTAGATCCATCAATGACTATTTCTGTTGTGGCTGCTGCAGTATTTGCACAACTTATTTCTGCTGTGTTCAAGCAGACTGTTTCTTCTGGCATAATGTGAGTTTATTGCTGAGGCCAGTTATTTTCATCAGAGAGCCAGTTCGGTCCGTGGAGCCATAATTTATTATCCACAAATTTCTTGAGTGGGACACCACGTGACAACACGTCAGCTGGATTCTCTTGGGTAGAGACCTGGAGAAAGAGATAATCTCTCTGCATCTCTTTTATTTCTGCTACTCTGTTCTGTACATAGACCAACTTACTCTTATTATTTCTTAACCACTGGAGAACTGCTTCATTATCACTCCAGATCACGGTTTTTTCAATAGTGAGATGATCAAGTACTTTGTTGAGATAGACAGCTAATTTTGTACCTACATAGAGTGCTGTCAGTTCCAATTGTGGTACTGTTCTGACCTTCAAGGGTGCTACCCTGGCCTTTGAAGTAATTAGTGTACTTCCTTCAGCATTACTCATGTAAGCTACAGCGCCATAACCTCTGGTTGACGCATCACAGAACACATGTAATGTGTAATTGTTTCCCTCTTGACCTATTTGTCTGGGAAATTTAATTTGATGAAGTTGTTTAAACTCCTTGGATATTTCATCCCATGCTTGACTCATTTCTAGAGGCAAGTTCTCATCCCATCCAATTTTGAGTTTCCATGCATCTTGCATAAGCATTTTACCTTTTATGGTAATTGGTGAGACGAGTCCTAGAGGATCAAAACATTGTGATACCTCTGACAGTAAACTACGTTTAGTGAGTGTACTGCATGATTTATTGTTTATCCTTTTGAGACTCAGAGTATCTTCCTGTGTGTTCCAATTAAGTCCCAGCATATTGTTGCAATCAGGAATTTCAGTTTCAGGGAAATCTTCTTTGATAAGTTCCCTTAATTGCTTTGAATTTGTATTCCACATCCTTAGAGGCATATTTGCTTCTTTCATCTCCTTGTTAGCTTCTCTGTATAAGGATTTCAAATCCTCCTCTTTATTCACAGTACCTTGAAGATTGTCCACATAGAAACTTTTCTTTAAGACTTCTTTGAAGGGACTTTCAGATTTCTTCAAATGTGTATTTAGAGTAGCTTCTAGTAAGAATGGTGAGGATGTTGCACCAAATAATACTGATTTGAAACGATAAGTTTTCACAGGACTTTGAGGATCATGTGGATTTTCAGGCCACAAGAATCGAGTATAATCTCTATCTATTTCTTGTAGTCCTACTCTTAAGAAAGCCTTGGAAATATCAGCCGTGTAGGCATATGGGTTTGTGCGAAATTTCATAAGCACGTCTCCAAGCTTCTCAGTTAGTGAGGGTCCGGTCATCAGACAGTCATTAAGACTTGCTACATCTTTATTTGCACGTGCGCTGCAATTATATACAACACGTAGTGGAGTGGTTTCAGAATCTTTTCTGACTCCATGGTGGGGGAGATAATGAGCGTTTGTCTTCAACTTATCTTCGACTATTTCCTCAATGAATTTATTGTCCAACTGTTCTTGTATGATATTATCATAGACAGTCAGTAACTCTGGATTCTTCCTGAGCTCATGTATTTGTGCTTTCATCTGTCCGAAAGCCATGCGATAATTGCTAGGCAGATGTGGTGGATTTAATTTCCATGGTAACCTAACCCAATACTGTCCATCTTTATATTTGACAGTGTCCAAATATTGGTTATAAGTCTGAGACTCTTGTGGGCTTGGTTTATTTACATCAATACCTATCGCATCTAAATCCCACAACTTATCAACTGGTTCATTCATTTCTTCCAGTAATGATAATTTTTGCTGTGGTACATGATCAGCGGTTATTCTCGTAACTAGTACATTTTCCACTGAATCAATATCAGCTTCTTTCCCACTTTGAGAGGGAATGGGACCACATATCATGTGGCCTCCTGCTGTTTTCAGCAAGTGAACATCATGTTTACTTACTATATTTTGCACAAAACAGTGATAATAATCACTTCCAATGATTAAATCAATTGGACTAATTGTGTCCGTCTGTATGTCAGGACAGGCTAACTTGACCTTAGCTGCTTTCAGTGCTGCAACTGTTTCTTTTAATCCCTGGATCTGCACAGACTTAGGCAAATCATCTACTACCACAGCTTCTACTGTCTTTTTCCTGTTTCCTAGACCAACAGTGATTTTGGCTAGGTCATATGTCTGTTTACCAGAATTGTGGAAAAAACCAGCTATATCTAACTGTATTTTGGCATAGGGTTGTTTATTCAGTTTCTGCAACACTGATCTTCTTATGAAGGACCTTTGTGAGCCTTGATCAAATAGTGTTAGCATATTGGTTTTGTGTAATTTATTAGATAACTCAACTCGAGCTATCGGGAGAGCAGTTGCTTTAAACTTATCTCTCACATTTAATGCTGTTGCTTGTTGACTTCCTGATTCTGTGGAAGTCTGCTGCTGTTCAGCAAAAGTATTTGGGCATAATGCTGTATGATGCATACCCTTGCATTTAAAACACTTCTTCAGTGAGCATTTTCCTCCCTTGTGTTCACCTAAACACTTGATGCATCTTTTCAGCTGATGAACACGTTGTTTACGTGCCTCCATTGATGTGTATTGAATACAATACTGTGCCCAATGTGTTCCATCACAAAGTACACATTTTGGAGTACGTTTATGTATGACAGTCTGTTTACTGTCTGTTGTATTCACAGCTTGATAAATGCCTATATGGGATTTCCCATTATGTGGTTTAGTGGGAGTAGGTATACTCTTTTTATACTGAGTTGAAGGTTTATTATCCACTGGATTTGTGGATTTTTCATCTTGTCTCGTTGCTTGCATGCATGAAACTATTGTTTGTAAACCATTGCTAATTTCTTCACAAGTGAAATAGCGTTTATTGAACATAATATTTAATCGTTCAATAGTTTGTGGTGACAGATTATCCTGTACAATACCACTGATAAACCAATCACATTGTCTTAGGTCATATTTAGCACCTAGAGACCTGAGACTATTGTCTAATGTAATTCTAAATGCCTGTAAGTCTGAAAAACAATGTTTGGGTGGCTTCAAGCTTGATATTAAGACTGCATGTCTAACTCTAGCCTTGTCAGCATCGAAGTAATTGTCTGCTAAGACACGTAAGGCTATTTGATAATTACCTTTAACCACCGGAAATGACTTAATCAGTTCATAGGGTTCTCCCTTCACAAGACATTTAAGGTAATTGAACTTGGCAATCTCATCTATGTCAGTTCGTGAATTTACTATGGATTGAAAACCACTAATGAATTCTTCATAATTATGACCTTGGAAAATAGGTAATGACAATGTAGGTAAGCTTGGTAATGGGACACTTGTTGTTGTTACAGGTGTAACAGGTGTTTGACCACTAGTTACAGTAGGTCTCTGTGACAGAGTTTTGCGGCAGATAGCCTGTACTCCTGTCCACCTTAATTGTTGATCACTAAAAGTATCCAAAACATTTTTAATTTCATCCTCAGATGGATCTGATTCAAGAAATTTATTTTCATAATGTGTATAGTCTGAATTAATTATTTCCAGACGCTGTGTAAATAATCCAAACTTGACCTCAAGATCATCAAAATCTATGTTTGTATCTTGAGTTAATCCTAGACAGACTGAAATTAGATTTTCTAATTGTGTAATCTTAGTCTGTAAAGACTGAAACTGAGTTTTCAAACAAGCCATTTTAATGGTATACTGAAAATTCTAGCACCACACTTAGAGTGTTTAAAAAACACTGTACTGCTATAGACAGCTGAGTTTTTGTTATGCTTAAGTCAGCAATAATCGAGTCAGACACTACTGACCCACTAAGCTTAACCTCAGGGTCAATGACCATGAAGGGTACAGGGTACATGTGTCTGGTGTTTATGGCTTGTTTGCTGTGTCAGCCTGACCATGATGATTAATCGTAAATAACGATATTATACACTTCATTCACTATACACTATAAATGTCACTGTATAACTGTAATCACACGTGAATATTACTTACACATATATAAATTTCACTGTTAATATATATTTGAAAGCTTACACTTTATATATAAGTTCCTTTAATATAACAGGTAGATCTATAAGAAACAAACTTTAACACAATCTTGTCTCTTAATTTCTGTCTATAAACATTATAAACACTGTGTATATATATACACTCAGACAAACAACATCACTTGGTGTTGTCTTAATCGGCAATTTCTCCAGATTGGAGCAGTGGATGCAGGGTGTGGGTGAGTCACCCAGCTCCCGTTTACTTTGGGTGTCCGCTGGGTGGCGCCCGTTTTCTTTTGGGTGAACGCTAGGTGAGCGCCCGTTTTCTTTTGGCTGCCCATTCTCTGTGATTGAGTCTGGAGGGACTCATTTATACTGATTTATATTGTAAAACACTAGTTTTACAGCTTTTTTCGAAGGACCTTGGCTCATAGGTTATTTGTACACTGTAGTACAACATTTTTGGACCACAGTGTGGTCTTTATCCAGTTCGAAGGACCATATCTCTGTTGAGAATTTTGGCCTTACCTGCTGTGTTTATTATAACTATATATAATGAACACTTAGCTGATAAATGACAGCAAATCGTCTACACAGCCGCCCCTGCAGACGAGGTCTAGAAGCTGTCGAAACCATCACAACATTGGGCTATCAAGAGATACAATTTGTAAGTATAAATTACCCCTAGGGGGTGCTATGCAAGCATATTTCATTCGATGATTGCTGACGAAATACCTACTTGTTTGGACTCAAAAGTCCACACCTTACTGCCGATTATAGGTTGATTACAAACTCCTTGTGACTCAAGAATTGCGCAATCCCCCGATCTACAAGAAATTCGTAACATACCTTGCTCTTTGTAACGTGAGCTATGGTGTTCTCAACACCTTCGACAGGTATCGGTGACTTGATAGAAGCTGAAGTGTCCTTGGATGTCCACGTCTTCCATTGTCTAGGAAACGCACACTGGTACACTATGTTCCACAAGATTTGTCTTTATTGTTCACAATGTATCACAAGAGAAGCTGATCACACTTCTCCTATGTTTATCGTGTTTTGTGAGACACTTTGTCCACACTAACGCACAGATCAGTGTTCTTTGCTAGTTATCCTGGCGTCAGTGTCACTCTCACTAGAGTCAAAGATAGTCTGCCAGACGCCACAGCGCTCCATGCCGTCACTGCCCCCAGCACAAAAAAAAAAACGCTGACCTAGTACCTTGCATCCTTGTCACCTCCTCGATGAAGCAAAGCAGAATGTTTGTTTCTTGCTGTCTTAATCATAGACAACAATGTACACTATCTTTACTATGGTAATAAAGTGGGAGCAGGATTTTCCTTAATTGTCCTGCTAAAGTAAGAATGTATTGTCTCTTATAAAAATACACTTTGCAACACCGCTGCAAGGAGCAGAGGTCACTTGACTACGTGGCATAGCATCTGTGATCAATTACTCACTCTAGCAGTAAACAAGACGCTCGCCCCTTCTGAGTGGCCCCCCAGGGCTGAGAGGGCTTGGCCCCTCAGGGCTGAAAGGGCTGAAGGGGGCTGATACCCCCCTCCTGGAGAAAATTTCTCCACAGCAGGCTTCTCCCTGAAAGCTGGCTGCCTTGGATCAAACGTCTAGCGCAAGCTGGTCTAGTGTGGAGAGAATGGTAAGGCACTGCATACCTTGTTCCAAGGTTCGTAGGTTCGCGTCTCCTTCGGCCAGAGATCAGTGTTTGTGTATATTTCGCCTGTTCTTGCGAATTCCTTATATATACATATATATATATATATATATATATATATATATATATATATATATATATATATATATATATATATATATATATATATATATATATATATGTACATATATATATATATATATATATATATATATATATATATATATATATATATATATATATATATATATATATATATATATATATATATATATATATGTATATATATATATATATATATATATATATATATATATATATATATATATATATATATATATATATATATATATATATATATATATATATATATATAGGTAGTAGGTTAGTAGACAGCAACCACCCAGGGAAGTACTACCTGTGAAACAAAAACCTGTAACTGTTTTGCATGATGGTAGGATTGCTGGTTTCTTTTTCTGTCTCATAAACACGCTAGATAACAGGGATATCTTGCTACTCCTACTTACACTTTGGTCACACTTCACAGACACGCACATGCATATATATATATACATACATCTAGGTTTTTCTCCTTTTTCTAAATAGCTCTTGTTCTTTTTTATTTCTTCTATTGTCCATGGGGAAGTGGAAAAGAATCTTTCCTCCGTAAGCCATGCGTGTCGTATGAGGCGACTAAAATGCCGGGAGCAATGGGCTAGTAACCCCTTCTCCTGTATACATTTACTAAAAAAGAGAAGAAGAAAAACTTTATAAAACTGGGATGCTTAAATGTGCGTGGATGTAGTGCGGATGACAAGAAACAGATGATTGCTGATGTTATGAATGAAAAGAAGTTGGATGTCCTGGCTCTAAGCGAAACAAAGCTGAAGGGGGTAGGAGAGTTTCAGTGGGGGGAAATAAATGGGATTAAATCTGGAGTATCTGAGAGAGTTAGAGCAAAGGAAGGGGTAGCAGTAATGTTAAATGATCAGTTATGGAAGGAGAAAAGAGAATATGAATGTGTAAATTCAAGAATTATGTGGATTAAAGTAAAGGTTGGATGCGAGAAGTGGGTCATAATAAGCGTGTACGCACCTGGAGAAGAGAGGAATGCAGAGGAGAGAGAGAGATTTTGGGAGATGTTAAGTGAATGTATAGGAGCCTTTGAACCAAGTGAGAGAGTAATTGTGGTAGGGGACCTGAATGCTAAAGTAGGAGAAACTTTTAGAGAGGGTGTGGTAGGTAAGTTTGGGGTGCCAGGTGTAAATGATAATGGGAGCCCTTTGATTGAACTTTGTATAGAAAGGGGTTTAGTTATAGGTAATACATATTTTAAGAAAAAGAGGATAAATAAGTATACACGATATGATGTAGGGCGAAATGACAGTAGTTTGTTGGATTATGTATTGGTAGATAAAAGACTGTTGAGTAGACTTCAGGATGTACATGTTTATATAGGGGCCACAGATATATCAGATCACTTTCTAGTTGTAGCTACACTGAGAGTAAAAGGTAGATGGGATACAAGGAGAATAGAAGCATCAGGGAAGAGAGAGGTGAAGGTTTATAAACTAAAAGAGGAGGCAGTTAGGGTAAGATATAAACAGCTATTGGAGGATAGATGGGCTAATGAGAGCATAGGCAATGGGGTCGAAGAGGTATGGGGTAGGTTTAAAAATGTAGTGTTAGAGTGTTCAGCAGAAGTTTGTGGTTACAGGAAAGTGGGTGCAGGAGGGAAGAGGAGTGATTGGTGGAATGATGATGTAAAGAGAGTAGTAAGGGAGAAAAAGTTAGCATATGAGAAGTTTTTACAAAGTAGAAGTGATGCAAGGAGGGAAGAGTATATGGAGAAAAAGAGAGAGGTTAAGAGAGTGGTGAAGCAATGTAAAAAGAGAGCAAATGAGAGAGTGGGTGAGATGTTATCAACAAATTTTGTTGAAAATAAGAAAAAGTTTTGGAGTGAGATTAACAAGTTAAGAAAGCCTAGAGAACAAATGGATTTGTCAGTTAAAAATAGGAGAGGAGAGTTATTAAATGGAGAGTTAGAGGTATTGGGAAGATGGAGGGAATATTTTGAGGAATTGTTAAATGTTGATGAAGATAGGGAAGCTGTGATTTCGTGTATAGGGCAAGGAGGAATAACATCTTGTAGGAGTGAGGAAGAGCCAGTTGTGAGTGTGGGGGAAGTTCGTGAGGCAGTAGGTAAAATGAAAGGGGATAAGGCAGCCGAGATTGATGGGATAAAGATAGAAATGTTAAAAGCAGGTGGGGATATAGTTTTGGAGTGGTTGGTGCAATTATTTAATAAATGTATGGAAGAGGGTAAGGTACCTAGGGATTGGCAGCGAGCATGCATAGTTCCTTTGTATAAAGGCAAAGGGGATAAACGAGAGTGCAAAAATTATAGGGGGATAAGTCTGTTGAGTGTACCTGGTAAAGTGTATGGTAGAGTTATAATTTAAAGAATTAAGAGTAAGACGGAGAATAGGATAGCAGATGAACAAGGAGGCTTTAGGAAAGGTAGGGGGTGTGTGGACCAGGTGTTTACAGTGAAACATATAAGTGAACAGTATTTAGATAAAGCTAGAGAGGTTTTTGTGGCATTTATGGATTTGGAAAAGGCGTATGACAGGGTGGATAGGGGGGCAATGTGGCAGATGTTGCAAGTGTATGGTGTAGGAGGTAGGTTACTGAAAGCAGTGAAGAGTTTTTACGAGGATAGTGAGGCTCAAGTTAGAGTATGTAGGAAAGAGGGAAATTTTTTCCCAGTAAAAGTAGGCCTTAGACAGGGATGTGTGATGTCACCGTGGTTGTTTAATATATTTATAGATGGGGTTGTAAGAGAAGTAAATGCGAGGGTCTTGGCAAGAGGCGTGGAGTTAAAAGATAAAGAATCACACACAAAGTGGGAGTTGTCACAGCTGCTCTTTGCTGATGACACTGTGCTCTTGGGAGATTCTGAAGAGAAGCTGCAGAGATTGGTGGATGAATTTGGTAGGGTGTGCAAAAGAAGAAAATTAAAGGTGAATACAGGAAAGAGTAAGGTTATGAGGATAACAAAAAGATTAGGTGATGAAAGATTGAATATCAGATTGGAGGGAGAGAGTATGGAGGAGGTGAACGTATTCAGATATTTGGGAGTGGACGTGTCAGCGGATGGGTCTATGAAAGATGAGGTGAATCATAGAATTGATGAGGGAAAAAGAGTGAGTGGTGCACTTAGGAGTCTGTGGAGACAAAGAACTTTGTCCTTGGAGGCAAAGAGGGGAATGTATGAGAGTATAGTTTTACCAACGCTCTTATATGGGTGTGAAGCGTGGGTGATGAATGTTGCAGCGAGGAGAAGGCTGGAGGCAGTGGAGATGTCATGTCTGAGGGCAATGTGTGGTGTGAATATAATGCAGAGAATTCGTAGTTTGGAAGTTAGGAGGAGGTGCGGGATTACCAAAACTGTTGTCCAGAGGGCTGAGGAAGGGTTGTTGAGGTGGTTCGGACATGTAGAGAGAATGGAGCGAAACAGAATGACTTCAAGAGTGTATCAGTCTGTAGTGGAAGGAAGGCGGGGTAGGGGTCGGCCTAGGAAGGGTTGGAGGGAGGGGGTAAAGGAGGTTTTGTGTGCGAGGGGCTTGGACTTCCAGCAGGCATGCGTGAGCGTGTTTGATAGGAGTGAATGGAGACAAATGGTTTTTAATACTTGACGTGCTGTTGGAGTGTGAGCAAAGTAACATTTATGAAGGGATTCAGGGAAACCGGCAGGCCGGACTTGAGTCCTGGAGATGGGAAGTACAGTGCCTGCACTCTGAAGGAGGGGTGTTAATGTTGCAGTTTAAAAACTGTAGTGTAAAGCACCTTTCTGGCAAGACAGTGATGGAGTGAATGATGGTGAAAGTTTTTCTTTTTCGGGCCACCCTGCCTTGGTGGGAATCGGCCAGTGTGATAATAAAAAAATAATAATAATATACGTATGTATATATATATATATATATATATATATATATATATATATATATATATATATATATATATATATATATATATATATATATATGCAAAACAACCACTCTGAAAGAATAGAGAAATTCCAAGCGCTTTCGTGACTACTCACATTATCAAGGAACTATGAAAGTGAAGCATCCAAGGAAGCTATATAAGGGGTCCGGCCAGCACCTCACTATCAGATCCCACAACGGTTAAACACGTGACGCGCGGCGAGCCAACTTGGATAGGTCCTTTGCACAACTCACCCCCAAGCTATTCTACCCAAGAAAATTTAAAAATTATTTGTCCAGTGTATTATTAAATTCTTCCCAAATTCTATTAATTATAAATGGATCTAATTTATATAAACCAAAGGAAATATTCATATTATTGTCAAAACTGCTTTTTATGAAACAAGATTCAATTATATTCCTGTCGACCATGGACTTGCTTGATACTACTTTCTCAACTTTTTGAAAATCAATTGGATTGTTAAAATCTTTTACATGAATAAATAGAGCATTGGAATCTTGTCCAGTTCTAATGCTATATTTATGTTGTTTTAATCTTAGTTCGAGATTTTTACCAGTTTGACTGTAATAAACTTTATCGCAAATTTTACAAGGAATCTTATAGACACATCCATCAGCATTTTGGGGGGAATTCTTTATCAAAAGTTTTTTTACTGTATCAAGATTTTTGAATACAACTTTAATATTAAAAGTCTTAAGAAGAGAAGGCATATCAACCAAGTTTTCATGGTAAGGGAGAACCAACATATTTTTAGTTGAATAAGGCTGGTTGCCCCTTTTTGGATTATAAAAAGTGTTTCTAGCAACTTTAAAAGATTTATCAATTACATTTCTTGGGTATTTTAAATCATTACCTATTTCATAAATTTTGGATATTTCCTCATCTGTGAACTCAGGACTACAAATTCGTAAAGCTCTCAAAAACATTGATGAGAAAACAGACAGTTTGACTCTATCTTGATGCGAGGAATAATAGTGGACATAGGAACAGTTATTTGTAGGTTTTCTGTAAATTTTAAATTTGAATTCATTATTACCCTTAATAATTAAAACATCTAGAAAAGGCAATGAGTTATTTTCTTCAAACTCAACAGCTGGCCGGACCCCTTATATAGCTTCCTTGGATGCTTCACTTTCATAGTTCCTTGATAATGTGAGTAGTCACGAAAGCGCTTGGAATTTCTCTATTCTTTCAGAGTGGTTGTTTTGCATATTTTGAAATCACCTGTTCACTGTGATCTTATTGCATATATATATATATATATATATATATACATATATATATATATATATATATATATATATATATATATATATATATATATATATATATATATATATATATATATATATATGTCGTGGTGAATATGAAAACTGGTCAATTAGCAAGAACCCATTTAAAATTAAATCCTTTCTGAAATTTTCTCTTATACGTTCTCTTATACGTCGAGCGAGGCTGAAAAAATTCGGTCTTAATTACGTGTTTTTGGCGCGTGTCATACTTCGCGCCCCGCGCGGCCAGCTTCCCGTTCTTTAGTTCCAACCAATCACAAGCCTTCCCTGAGTCTCTTCAGCTAAGTACAGTTCGCTTCTGCCGCCTTCCCATTGGTTGAGAGATCAAAATATAAACACTGGTGGCTTGGCTTCGCCCACACACGCATTTTTCCCTCCACCCTTACTAATCTACTCTTGGATTATACATTCTACAATGTCGGTAAGTACTGATTGTTGTGTTTAGTGCTTACATGAATAGTTTAGGCATATTTTGATATATACCTAAAGTCCGTGTGAAGCATAATATGAGTGTAGCATGCAGTTGAAAAAAGTGCAAGCATTTTAGTCCGAATTATTTCGGTCTTGCGCGAGTTTCCGGGAATGTCCAATTATAGTCAAATAAATATTTATAAAAAATTTTCAATTGCATATATGAACTCTGTAGTGGTCTGGATTTATACAGGAGGTTTCTATTGTCCTTCCAGTTCCATGAGAGGCTGTTTTATGGGGAGCAGTCGACCAGCAGGTCGAGGTATGTCTGCGTTTCTGAAGACAGTGACTCGGAACCAGAGGTAGACGAACCAGAATGGCTGGATAGTGGTGATGAATACTTGCCACCGGATGCACAGGATGCAGAGATGTCAAGTGATGATGAGGAGGAAGAAAGGAAAGAAAGGCCAGCCAAAAAGCAGAAAGTAATGAGGAAAAAGAAAACTTTTAGGATTGAGGAATACCCGGATGAGGAAGAGATCCATGAGAATATTGCTCTTCAAGTTTCATCTGAGTGGACCGTAGATGACATTCAAAATGATCCTTTGCCGGCATATGAACATGAAAAGCCTCTTGCAATTAGGTCTCCATATGAGTATTTTCGTATGTTCGTTACTCCAGCCATGATAGATAACATAGCATATCAAACAAATTTGTATGCAAGGCAAAAAGACGTAAATAGTACTTTTTCAACAGATTCTGAAGAGATCTTGAGGTTCATAGGTATTTTGTTGTTCATGGGTATTGCTTCACTACCATCCCTCGAAGACTATTGGAAAGCTGCATTTAGGATCCCACAGGTTGTAGATAGCATGGCGTCTAAGAGGTTTAGGCACCTTAGAAGTCATATTCATTTCAATGACAACACAAAAAAGGATAATGACAGATTCTACAAAGTAAGGCCTCTTTACACTTAACTAACTAATGCTTGCTTGAAAATTCCAGCTACACCCAAGCAATCTATTGATGAAGTCATGGTTGGTTTCAAGGGTAAAACTGCTGGAAACCTAAGGCAGTACATCAAAACAAAACCAGATAAGTGGGGTTTCAAACTTTTTTGTCGTGCAAGTCAAGATGGACTCATACATGATATACTCATGTATCAAGGCACAACAACTTTTGACACACATCCCATACAGCTGCCACAGGAAGAATCTAAACTTCCAATAAGTACAAAGATTGTTCTGGTACTTGCACAAACTATGAACAAGACCAACACATCAGCAATCTATGCTGACAATTTCTTTTCAAGTATACCTTTGGTCAAGCTACTAAGAGATAAGTATAACTGCAGATACACTGGAACAGTACGTGACAATAGATGTGGTAAGCCACATCTGGCACCTATCAAACAAATGGAAAGGAACACTGTGGTCAGGGGCAATTTTTGTTTCAACAACAATGATGGTGTCCTTGTTGTAAGATGGAAGGACACCAAAGTTGTGACTTTAGTGACAACTGATATTGGGGTCGAGCCTCTGAGTCTTGTTGACAGATATAACAAGGTTACAAAGAGGAAAGACCAAATATCGTGCCCTGCAGTCATCAAGAACTATAATGCAAACATGGGAGGTATTGACAAAAGCAACATGTTGGTGCATCTCTACAAAACACCAATGAAATCAAAACGTTGGTACATGCGGCTATTTGCCTATATTCTTGATCTTGCTGTTGTGAATGCATGGCTGCTTTATTGCCGTGATTCTCGAGCAATAAAGCAAAAGTGTATGCAACTGAAGTATTTCAGGAATTGTCTAAAGGACAAAACCTTAGAGGCAGCATCCTAAGAACAACTCCAAGACCTTCACCAACTAATTCACCATGTACTTCCAATGGTGTTGGCATAGTGAAACCTGGGAGGGGAAAACGTACAGAAATGCCTGATGACAGTGTTAGGAAAGACATTAGTCTAATGCACTTCCCAATGGCAGGGCAAAGGCCGTTTACTTGCAAGTATTGCAGCAACACGAAGAAAACGGTAACATCGTCATTCGTGTGTAGTGTATGCAAAGTAAATCTGTGCATAAAGACTGATAGAAATTGTTTCTCAGACTTCCATCTTTCCATTTAGCAATATAGAATCATTGGTCTTCCAAATGAATCTCAGGAATATAGGGATTGAAACTTGCATCACTTTGCAATTTGGCATTGTTGATATTTGCTTCCTTTTTATATTTTTGTAACAATTAAAAAATGTTTTGATACAAGTTCCATTTATGTTTTTTATATTGTCTGTTTGTATATTAAATTTAAAAAATTGTTTTGGTGTGTTTTATTAACAATTGCAAGTTTGCAACATAAAATTTTTTAATCCCGTTGTCGGGCGCAGCCAAATATTTTCGGTCTTCGGAGATAAGCAATTGCTCGAAAACTAACCATCAGAAATCAATTTATATGGGATCAGTGACCTTGTATTGAGTTACTCTATCCACCATAGGGAGTTCAGTTCGAATTTCAAATTTTCGGACCCCTTGCGCGATGAAGGGTATTAATGTAGAAACTTTTAATTTTGCACCAAAAGTATCTTAGAAAACTTACCTAACCTTATAGTAACAAGAGCAATTTATATTAGCCTAACCCAACTAAACATATTTTAAATACGTTTACAGTAATTTAGTACTAAACAAACACAATCAAATATATTTTTTTCGTTAGGTTCAGAATGATTTTGGCGAAATTATTGCATACACAAATTTCACTTGTCCTACATGGCAAGATGAGCGTTGCTATTTAAGCCAAGATCGCAAGTTCTGCCTATTCGGCACGACATATATATATATATATATATATATATATATATATATATATATATATATATATATATATATATATATATGTGTATATATATGTCGTGCCGAATATGTAAAACTGGTCAATTAGCAAGAACTTATTTAAAATTAAGTCCTTTCTAAAAATTTCTCTTATACGTTTAAGGATAGATTTTTTACTTTAACGTTAATGTAAAAAAATTTAATTTTACTTTAAAAGAATCTTAGAAAACTTACCTAACCTTATTATAACAAGAGCAATTTATTTTAGCCTAACCCAACTAAATATATTTTAGATTTGTTTACAATAATTTAACACTAAACAAACAAAGTGAAATATATTTTTATCGTTAGGTTCAGAATGATTTTGGCGAAATTATTCCATACACAAATTTTCGCTTGTCCTATATGGCAAGATGAGCGTTGCTATGTAAGTCAAGATCGCAAGTTCTGCCTATTCGGCACGACATATATATATATATATATATATATATATATATATATATATATATATATATATATATATATATATATATATGTATATATGTATATATATATATGTATATATATATATGTATATATATATATACATATATATATATACATATATATATATATATATATATATATATATATATATATATGTATATATGTATATTTATATATTTATATATATATATATATATGTATATTTATATATATATATATATATATATATATATATATATATGAAAAAAATCTATCTTTAAACGTATAAGAGAAAATTTTAGAAAGGACTTAATTTTAAATGAGTTCTTGCTAATTGACCAGTTTTACATATTCGGCACGACACATATATACACATACATATATATATATACATATATATATATATATATATATATATATATATATATATATATATATATATATATATATATATATATATATATATATATATATATATATATATATATATATTTAATTGCTTTTACTTGCCCGAATTTAGTCTACTACCATATTTACCGTCAGTCATTTTTTACACTTGTACAACATCTTGCTCCTGGGGGATTTCAACCTAAGGCAGCTACAATGGAGTAATATAGCAAATAATGTTGTAGCAGAGAAAGCATCAAGAGGCAGCTCAGATGAAAACTCACACACACACGAGCTTCTAAATCTTTGCACCAAATTCACCTTAAACCAGCAAATAACAGAGACTACAAGATTGGACCTCATGTTCACTAACACTGATTATCTTATACGAAATGTCATCATATCAAAAACAATATACTCAGATAACAACATAATAGAGGTCCAGACATGTATGCAGGGAGTCCCAGACCAACAGTTACAAGGGAGCCTTCACCACATTCAACTTCAATAACAAAAACATAAGGTGAGACCAAGTAAACCAAGTCCAGAATGATATATGCTGGGAAGATAGACTAAGCAACACGAGTCCTACCATATGTCTGAAACAAATTAACTCAGTATCTAGGTTCAGCCAATGAAAAGGTGGATATGGCAATTATGAAGGTGACATGGTTACCACTCACGTTTTCACCCTTGTCATTTTCATTCAAGAGCTGGTTGAAGCACGGTGGTCTGCTTTCTATTGGCTTCAATTCTGCCTTGATTACCGTGGCATGCACTAATACCTATTGTTGTACATAGTGTATATACTCTACATACTTCTATTTATACTTGGTGAAGGACAACATAAGTCAAAGTTTTCTGCTGTGTTTATTTTGCTCCCTTTACACCCAGGATAACAGGCCTTTGAGTTCCTAGGTTGTAATAGTCCTACACAAATGACAGCAAGGAAATGAGTGAGCTACTCAAGTCCCATTATGACTCGGTTTTTAGAGAGCCACTAACCAGATTGAGAGTCGAAGACCTAAATGATTTTTTTTTATGAGAGAGACAGTATATGGTAGGCACACAGCTATCTTATATTATCCTGACACCAAGTGACTTCGAAAAGGCGATAAATGACATGCCCATTCACTCTTCCCCAGGCCCAGAACTCCGTGTTCATCTAGAACTGCAAGAAGCCCCTATCATGTGTTTTTAACATCCTATGGAGGGAGAGCATGGACACTGGGGTCGTCCCACAGCTGATAAAAACAACAGACATGCCCCACTCCACAAAGGGGGCAGTAAAACAATAGCAAAGAACTACAGACCGGTAGCACTAATGTATCAAATCATAAAAATCTTTGAAAGGGTTCTAAGAAGCAAGATCACCACCCATTTAAATACCCATCAGTTATATAACCCAGGGCAGCATGGGTTTAGAGCAGGTCGCTCCTGTCTGTCCCAGCTACTGAACCATTGCAACAAGGTCCTGGACACTCTAGAAGACAAACAGAATGCAGATATAAAACACGCAGACTTTGCAAAAGCCTTTGGCAAGGGTGACCACGGTGTAATAGTGCATAAAATACGTGATAAAGGAATAACAGGAAAAGTCGATAGATGGATCTCTAATTTCCTAACAAATAGAACACAAAGAGTAGTAGTCAACAGAGTAAAGTTGCTACAGTGAAAAGCTCTGCTCCACAAAGCACAGTACTCGCCCCCATCTTGTTCCTCATCCTCATATCGGACATAGACAGGGATGTAACCTACAGCGCCGTGTCTTCTTTTGCAGATAACACCCGAATTTGCATGACAATATCTTCCATTGAAGACACTGCAGGACTCCAGGTGGACATCAACCAAATCTTTAAATGGGCTGCAGAAAACAATATGAAGTTCAGTGATGAAAAATTTCAATTTCTCCGATACGGAAAACGTGAGGAAATTAAAACTTCATCGGAGTATGAAACAAATTCCAACCACACAATAGAGCGAGAAACTAATGTCAAAGACCTGGGGTGATCATGTCAAAGGATCTAACCTTCAAGAACCATAACACTGTATCAATTGCATCTGCTAGAAAAATGACAGGATGGATATTAAGAGCCTCCAAAACCAGGGATGTCAAGCACATGATGATACTCTTCAGGTCGCTTGTTCTATCTAGGCTGGAATATTGTTGCACACTAACAGCACCTTTCAAGGCAGGTGAAATTGCTGACCAAGAAAATGTATAGAGAACCTTTACGGCGAGCATAACTGCGATAAAACACCTCAGTTACTGGGAGCACTTGAAGTTCCTAAACCTGTACTCCCTAGAATGCAGGAGGGAGAGATACATGATTATATACACCTGGAAAATCCTAGAAAGACTAGTACCAAACTTGCACACATAAATAACTCCCTACGAAAGCAAATGACTCGGAGGACGGTGCAACGTCCCCACAATGAAAAGCAGGGGCGCTACTAGCACGTTAAGAGACAGCACAATATGTGTCAAGGGCCCAAGACTGTTCAACTGCCTTCCAGCATACATCAGGGGGATTACCAATAGACTCCTGGGTGTTTTCAAGCAGGCACTGGACAGGCACCTAAAGTCAGTACCTGAACAGCTGGGCTGTGGTTGATCAGGCCCTGATCCACCATGAGGCCTGGTCACAGACTGGACCGCGGGGGCGTTGACCCCCGGAACTCTCTCCAGGTATACTCCAGGTAATCAATATACACTCCTAGAATAGTTCTTCACTTCCAAAACTTTATATTACTTTATATTCTAATACTACAATCATTGTATTATCACATCCTGATTACTGTATCATTATTGTACCATTAAAAATTAAATTAACCGATTACCTTTTATTATTTTTTTCTTTTTAATAACGATTACTTGCTTAATTTATTTAATACCCCATTTAGTATCAATACTATTACTTTGGTTCAATTAATTAAAACAATCCTTTACCTCAAATCATTATCACTAATTTTAGAACCAGTGCAATGTTACATTATCATAAGTGTACCAAAAAAAATTTTAACTAACCCTCTTTTCATTTTTTTAATATGCCATTATTTGTTTAAAATTTACTTATCACCATATATATGTACTACTAATCAACTTTATTTTGTACAATTAATTACTGTTGTATCATAATAATCTAATACTTGTCATAGTGCAACATTACATCCTCATAATGGTGCCATAACAATTTTTAATTTGCTCCCTATTTATTTCTACTTTTTTTAATTTACCAAAACTTGTTTAAAATTTATCTATTCCCATAGTCTATTTTATTTTTGTAAAATCAATTACTGCAGTTTTTTGCCTTCAAGTACATTTAACTGTCTATTATAAATTCAAATATCACAATCTGTTGTACAATAATAACCTAATACTTGTCACAGTGCTCAAGTCAACCATCCCAACAGTCAACTTCACTCTGCATCCTACGTTATTCTTAAGTTAAGCATCCAGAATCAAAGTTTAATCTTATGATTACAAACACTGATCCTGATATCAACCTCTTAGTAAATGACTTACATGACCCTAGCAGCAACTGCTCCTATTATACAGCAGACCAAGCGAGGACACTATTCAGAGCAAATAACGACATTACCGTTTTAATTACAATGTCAGATCATTAAGCAAACACTACGATGACCTCCTAGCATTACTCAATTCCCTAAATGCCAGTATGTCCATCATTACTCTCACTGAAACCTGCCTAAAGCCTGGTGGTACAGATATCTATGCCATCCCTGGCTACACAGCCATACACAACAATAGGCCAGACCAACAAGGGGGTGCAACAGCTCTATATTACTCTGATGAACTTGAATGTATAAATAATACTTGCACAAGGGATGGACATAGAGAATACATTATAGCCAAATTTAAATCCAATGACCTTAAAAAAAAAGTTGGAACTACCTACAGAAAATTTCAGTCCAATATTTACTTATTCAAGTGAAAAATTAAGAAGCATGAACAAACACCATCTGATTATCACAGCCAACTTCAATATAAACCTCCTACATGACCATGACCCATAAGTAACTAAATTCACAAACACGATGTGCAGCTGCTTACTTCTGCCAACATTAACTAAACTTTTACGAATTTCGGATACTAGTGTCTCCTTACTAGACCACATCTGGACAAACACAATATCACCATTAAAATCAGGCATAATCACAGATAACACAACTGACCACTATCCTACATTTCTCATAACCAACCTAAGTAAATTGCCCCAAGACAACTGAAACCACCTTCCGACTGATAGAGTATGTTTCCGTTGGTGAGCCGGGACATACATCTCTGAAGTCTGTACAACTCTATTCACAGAACAATTTTTAGACTTAGTGATATTTGACGTTTTCAGAGGTTGTATCGTGAGACATTATCTATATCTCTGATCCTGAGTTCAACTCTTGACCTACATTGTTCTGGCTTCTACGTAAAATTATAGTCGGGAATTTGGAATTGCTCAAACCAGTTTCAGTAATTAATTAGTTTTCTGAGCTTTTTTTTGGAGGACTCGCCGATGATCCCAATATAGGGTTATTTTTTTTCTCCTTGTTCCTTGCATGATGCTGTGCTGTTCACTACTGCTTACAGCATTATTGCTGTTTGACGAATGTGTTGTTTTATTGTTCATGCAAGCTGTTTGTTTACCTCATTGGATCAGAGGTTAGGATATATAGGGATTTGTTTCTGTCAGTCTAAGTCGGGTCTAACAAAGCATATAATAAACGCACACACACATATATACATACATACATACATAGCTAAGACTCGACCCCTGCAACCACAAATAGGTGAGTACATACATACATACATACATACATACATACACACATACATACAAATATACATACATACATACGTACATACATACATACATACATACATACATACATACATACATACATACATACATACATACATACATACACACATACATACAAATATACATACATACGTACATACATACATACATACATACATACATACATACATACATACATACATACATACATACATACATACACAAACACTTACATTACTCTCGTATTTATGAGGACATCTTATCATAGCGACGTACCAGATGGTACACATTAAGAATATTGTAGTGTACTGTATCTTATCCAAGGTGTCCATAGCACCATTTGTATGATGTACAAGTGTAATAAGTATAATGAGCTATAATCCAAGAACTGTGTATAGCCTATCTCCTTAATTATTCAAGTTGCACTGATTGTATACATTACCACTTAGACACCTTTGTTATTAAGCATCTCAACTTTTGTGTAGTTGTTTTGTATTCATCCAGTTGTAATAATCCAAAAGCGCTCTTAAGAAGCCTTGTAATTTACAGAACTGAACGAGTTAAAACTAATAAACTGCTAAAAACCAGAAACAGGTCAGATACTAGAGGGAGATCCAGTAAGTTGTCACATTTTTTAAGTTCCCGTGGACTGTGTAATAATTTTTCAGAGATGGCTCACAGGAACAAGGGAAGACAGCTGAAAGATCACTAATCAGATTAGTCATAGGAATGTTAGAAAGTATTTACCTGGCCTAAAAGTTGCCAGGAAGTGGAAAAATCTGGAGAGTGACGTAGTGGAGGCAAGATTCATTCATAGCTTCATGATGAGGTAAGTTAAGGCTCTTGGAGAAGGTGGAGAGTGGTCCTAGTTTCGAAGAGGCGGGTCCAGGAGCTGTGAATCGACCCCTGTAACCACAAACAGGCTAGTAAACACACACACGCAGACACACACACACACACACACACACACACAGACGATGTGAAGTTAATGAGGAGAATTAAATCAGATGAGGATCAGAGAGGACTTCAAAGAGCCCTGGACAGACTGGACACCTAGTCAAGCAACTGGCTTCTTGAAATTTAACCCTGCCAAATGCAAAGTCATGAAGATCGCGAAATGGCACAGAAGACCGCAGACGGAGTATAGGCTAGGTGGCCAAAGACTGCAAACCTCTCTCAAGGAGAAAGGTCTTGGGGTGAGTATAACACCGAGCATGTCTCCGGAAGCACACATCAACCAGGTAACTGCTGCAGCATATGGACGCCTGACAAACCTATGAACAGCGTTCCGATACCTTAGTAAGGAATCGTTCAAGACACTACACCGTGTACGTCAGGCCCATGAACATTAAAATGGTATAAAATACCGACAGATTGTTAGGTAAGACACATATGCAACAGTTAGGTATCTTTATTTTGAAACGTTTCGCCTACACAGTAGGCTTCTTCAGTCGAGTACAGAAAAGTTGATAGAAGCAGAAGATACTTGAAGACGATGTAATCAGTCCATCACCCTTAAAGTTTTGAGGTGGTCAGTCCCTCAGTCTGGAGCAGAGCATTGTTCCGTTGTCTGAAACAATATGAAGTTGAAGTGACAGAATAGGGCCCTCCCAAATCAACCTACGTCTCTCCTCCTGGCACTATATAAGGCCCGATTCTGTCACTTCATCTTCATATTGTTTCAGACAACGGAACAATGCTCTGCTCCAGACTGAGGGACTGACCACCTCAAAACTTTAAGGGTGATGGACTGATTACATCGTCTTCAAGTATCTTCTGCTTCTATCAACTTTTCTGTACTCGACTGAAGAAGCCTACTGTGTAGGCGAAACGTTTCAAAATAAAGATACCTAACTGTTGCATATGTGTCTTACCTAACAATCTGTCGGTATTTTATACCATTTTAATGTTCATTCTGTCAGACACTGCAACACAAGGGTATCTTGGTACAGACCATCTACTTCGACAACCTCTACTAGTGAGAACGGCTGGGTTTGAGAGGGACCTGCCCTCCCAAATCAACCTACGTCTCTCCTCCTGGCACTATATAAGTAACAAGGGGACACAGTTGGAAGTTGAAGACACAGATGAATCACAGGGATGTTAGGAAGTATTTCTTCAGCCACAGAGTAGTCAGTAAGTGGAATAGTTTGGGAAGCGATGTAGTGGAGGCAGGATTCATACATAGCTTTTAGCAGAGGTATGATAAAGCTCACGGTTCAGGGAGAGTGACTTAGTAGCGATCAGTGAAGAGACGGGGCCAGGAGCTTGGACTCGACCCCTGCAACTTCAACTAGGTGAGTACAACTAGGTGAGTACACACACACACACACACACACACACATACACACAAATTCGTTCCACTTTCATCCACTGCACATAGTCTATGCAGACATTATAATTACCAAGGTCTGTCCTGCCTGCATTTAAAGCCGATGTAACATACTTTGCTACAGGATAAAGTATTCCCTGGGAGGTGACATGTTACTTGTGGAAAATGTTATTTTGATGCTCAGTATTTTATACTACCGTCGAGAATGTTTCAGTGTTACTGTATATATTTGAAATTCAAAGATATAGATGAAAGACTGAATCATTTGAGAATTAAATAATTTAACCTTAGTAAAGTTCATATTTGCATTATTTAAATTTTGCACAGATGTTTTAAAAATTGTTTAACTTAATCTTGTGTGTGCCTCCATATATTATAGCAGGTGTCTGCATCCTAAAATGTAATATATATCACAGACGTAAGATATATATATATATATATATATATATATATATATATATATATATATATATATATATATATATATATATATATATAAGGAATTCGCAAGAGCAGGCGAAATATACACAAACACTGATCTCTGGCTGAAGGAGATTCGAACCTGCGAACCTGGGAACAAGGTACGTAGTGCTATACCAATCTCACCACACTGGACCAATACCTGGGCGTCCAGCTTGCGCTAGATGTTTGATCTAAGGCAGCCAGCTTTCAGGGAGAAAGCTTACAGCTTTTCATCTCATCCCTTGCATGCATCAGCCTTACTAGAGATTTTAACAATGCAAGAAATTCGCAAGAGCAGGCGAAATATACACAAACACTGATCTCTGGCCGAAGGAGATTCGAACCTACGAACCTTGGAACAAGGTACGCAGTGTTGGATCAAACGTCTAGCGCAAGCTGGACGCCAAGGTATTGGTCCAGTGTGGTGAGATTGGTATAGCACTGCATACCTTGTTCCACGGTTCGTAGGTTCGAGTCTCCTTCAGCCAGAGATCAGTGTTTATATATATATATATATATATATATATATATATATATATATATATATATATATATATATAACAACACTGCACTAGCCAAGGATTCGAACCCATGTTATACTGTCCTGCCTCGTGGTAAGCAAGAACCACATGATGCTTTGAACCACAGGACCACCCAACCCTACAAGAATGGCGCAGCCAGCACACAGCTAACTGTTGGGCCGCCATCCGAGGGCATACGGAGGTGTGGGAGCTTCTAAGCTAATTTCATTCTCATCCCCGTTTGGTGTACTAGCCTCAGGGACGAGAATGAAATTAGCTTAGAAGCTCCCACACCTCCGTATGTCCTCGGATGGCGGCCCAACAGCTAGCTGTGTGCCGGCTGCGCCATTCTTGTAGGGTTGGGTGCTCCTGTATTTTAAAGCGTCATGTGGTTCTTGCTTACCACGAGGCAGGACAGTATAACATGGGCTCGAATCCTTGGCTAGCGCAATGTTGTCATTGATCAATACCACTCGTCTGTGGTTACAATAATATATATATATATATATATATATATATATATATATATATATATATATATATATATATATATATATATATACATACATATGTATGTATATATATATATATATATATATATATATATATATATATATATACATATATATATATATATATATATATATATATATATATATATATATATATATATATATATATATATGTGTATATATATATATATATATATATATATATATATATATATATATATATATATATATATATATATATATATATATATATATATATATATATATGTGTGTGTGTGTGTGTGTGTGTGTGTGTGTGTGTGTGTACTCACCTATTTGTACTCACCTATTTGTGGTTGCAGGGGTCGAGTCCTAGCTCCTGGCCCCGCCTCTTCACCGGTTGCTACTAGGCCCTCTCTCTCCCCGCTCCATGAGCTTTATCAAACCTCGTCTTAAAACTGTGTATGGTTCCTGCCTCCACTACGTCATTTTCTAGGCTATTCCACTGCCTTACAACTCTATGACTGAAGAAATACTTCCTACTATCTCTCTGACTCATTTGTATCTTCAACTTCCAATTGTGGCCTCTTGTTTCTGTGTTCCCTACCTGGAACATCCTGTCTTTGTCCACCTTGTCTATTCCACGCAGTATTTTATATGTCGTTATCATGTCTCCCCTGACCCTCCTGTCCTCCAGTGTCGTCAGGCCGATTTCCCTTAATCTTTCTTCATAGGACATTCCCCTTAGCTCTGGAACTAACCTTGTCGCAAACCTTTGTACTTTCTCTAGTTTCTTGACGTGCTTTATCAAGTGCGGGTTCCAAACAGGTGCTGCATACTCCAGTATGGGCCTGACATACACGGTGTACAGTGTCTTGAATGATTCCTTACTAAGGTATCGGAATGCTGTTCTCAGGTTTGCCAGGCGCCCATATGCTGCAGCAGTTATCTGATTGATGTGTGCTTCCGGAGACATGCTCGGTGTTATACTCACCCCAAGATCTTTCTCCTTGAGTGAGGTTTGCAGTCTTTGGCCACCTAGCCTATACTCTGTCTGTGGTCTTCTGTGCCCTTCCCCTATCTTCATGACTTTGCATTTGGCAGGATTAAATTCGAGAAGCCATTTGCTGGACCAGGTGTCCAGTCTGTCCAGGTCTCTTTGAAGTCCTGCCTGGTCCTCATCAGATTTAATTCTCCTCATTAACTTCACATCATCTGCAAACAGGGACACTTCTGAGTCTAACCCTTCCGTCATGTCGTTCACATATACCAAAAATAGCACTGGTCCTAGGACCGACCCCTGTGGGACCCCGCTCGTCACAGGTGCCCACTGTGATACATCATTACGTACCATGACTCGTTGTTGCCTCCCTGTCAGGTATTCTCTGATCCATTGCAGTGCCCTTCCTGTTATATGCGCCTGATGCTCTATCTTCTGCACTAATCTCTTGTGAGGAACTGTGTCAAAGGCCTTCTTGCAGTCCAAGAAGATGCAATCAACCCACCCCTCTCTCTCTTGTCTTACTTCTGTTATTTTATCATAAAACTCCAGAAGGTTTGTGACACAGGATTTGCCTTCCGTGAATCCGTGCTGGTTGGCATTTATACTCCTGTTCCGTTCCAGGTGCTCCACCACTCTCCTCCTGATAATCTTCTCCATAATTTTGCATACTATACCCGTCAATGACACAGGCCTATAGTTTAGTGCCTCTTTTCTGTCTCCTTTTTTGAAAATGGGAACTACATTTGCCGTCTTCCATACCTCAGGTAGTTGCCCAGTTTCCAGGGATGTGTTGAAGATTGTGGTAAGTGGCACGCACAACATATCTGCTCCCTCTCTAAGGACCCACGGAGAGATGTCCGGTCCCATTGCCTTTGAGGTATCGATGTCCCTTAGCAGTTTCTTCACCTCCTCCTCATCTGTATGTATGTCGTCCAACACTTGTTGGTGTATTCCTTGCTGGTGTCCCCATCTGGTCTGTCCCCCCAGAGTCCTTCCTGTCTCTACTGTAAATACTTCCTTAAATCTCGTGTTGAGCTCCTCACATACCTCTTGATCGTTTCTTGTGAGTTCTCCACCTTCTTTCCTCAGCCTTATCACCTGGTCCTTGACTGTTGTCTTCCTCCTAATGTGGCTATACAGCAGTTTCGGGTCAGATTTGACTTTCGATGCTATGTCGTTTTCATACTGTCGCTGGGCCTCCCTCCTTATCTGCGCATACTCGTTTCTGGCTCTTCTACTAATCTCCTTGTTTTCCTGGGTCCTATGCCTCCTGTACCTTTTCCATTCTCTGTTGCACTTAGTTTTTGCCTCCCTACACCTTCGGGTAAACCAAGGACTCGTTTTGGTCTTCCTATTATTTCTGTTTCCCTTGGGAACAAAACTTTCCTCTGCCTCCTTGCACTTTGTTGCCACATATTCCATCATCTCGTTTACTGATTTTCCTACCATTTCTCTGTCCCACTGAACCTCCTGCAGGAAGTTTCTCATACCTGTGTAGTCCCCCCTTTTATAGTTTGGCCTGTCCCCTTCAGTTCCTGTTGCCTTCTCCACTTGTAACTCTACTATATAGTCAAAACTCAGAACCACATGATCGCTAGCTCCAAGGGGCCTCTCGTAAGTGATGTCCTCAATGTCTGAACTGCTCAGGGTGAACACAAGATCCAGTCTTGCTGGCTCATCCTCCCCTCTCTCTCTGGTTGTGTCCCTGACATGTTGATGCATGAGGTTTTCAAGTACCACATCCATCATCTTGGCTCTCCATGTTTCGGGACCCCCATGTGGCTCCAGGTTTTCCCAGTCGATCTCCCTGTGGTTGAAATCGCCCATTACCAGTAACTTTGCTCTGCTCGAGTGAGCTCTTCTTGCCACCTCAGCCAGTGTGTCCACCATCACCCTGTTGTTTTCTTCGTACTCCTCTCTTGGCCTCCTGCAGTTCTGTGGTGGGTTATACATCACTTCAATGACTACTTTATGTTCTCCGGACTGAATTGTACCTACAATGTAGTCTCTTTCTCCAATCATGTCCATGCCTTCCATTTCCTCAAATCCCCATTGGTGTTTTATGAGCAGTGCAATCCCTCCTCCCCCTCTACTCCTTCTATCTTTCCTCAGGATCTGATATCCTGTTGGGAAGATTGTGTCTGTTATTGTCTCAGCGAGTTTTGTTTCTGTGACTGCTATGATGTCTGGGGATTTTCACTGATTCTTTCATTCCACTCCTCATGTTTATTCGTTATTCCATCCGCGTTTGTGTACCAAACCTTTAGTTTCTTTTCTATCATTGTGGTCATGCAAGAATATTGGGGTTGGGGGAGCGAGAGCCTTGGTGGGGGCCTATGAGGGGCTGTGGTGTAGGTGGGGTTTGTGTTGATGGGGGTGGGGTCAGAATGCCCATAAGGGACAGCTGTTGGGGTGAGGTTTGTGATATGGGGGTTGGTGGCAGAGGGAACAGTGAGTGGGTTGTAGTATAGGTTGCTCAGTTGCGTTGCTCAGTTGTGTGTGTGTGTGTGTGTGTGTGTGTGTGTGTGTGTGTGTGTGTGTGTGTGTGTGTGTGTGTGTGTGTGTGTGAGAGAGAGAGAGAAACAGAATTATTTGGTGTACTGGTAGCGGGGAGTAAATGATACGTCTTAGTTTATTTATAATGTAGTTGTGGGCACACAAGCTTGTGTGTTATGCCCATGGCCCGGGAAGGGCCATCCCACGAGGAAGAGAGCTAGTAGGGCTTCTGTATTGCTGCTTAGCCGCTGAGTGAGTGAGAGCGTGTGGGACCAGCGTCCCACAGACCTGGGCAGGCCCAGAGGGCAGCACCTTAGTGCCGCGAAATATGAACTAAGCTGGCAGACAGCATAGGTTGTCAGTGCAGACAGTACAGACTGTCTACATACGCTCGGCCACCTACCTCACGTCGTCCCGACGTGACAATACTGGTGGTAAAAAAAAAGCTCGGTCTCTCTCTCGTAGGAACAGGGCACAGAACACAAAATAAAAAAATGTATATACATATGGACATGGAAAAAAACTTCCTACAGGGAGGGAAGAAAAAATCGTGTGGGGTGTGCTAAACATCGTGGTCAAAGACAGTGAGCATCGATGGGCATCACTGCACGCCTTCCTGGGTCTGGACAGATACTGCAACACAGGAGACATCGCTGCGGCTGAGCTGTGACGTAACAGGGTACGGTCTCCCCTAGAACGGTGAAGCAGACATCGCAGGAGTCGCTGCAGGTTTTACCCAACCTGGGGCACGACATGCTGGTGCCCTCGAGTGAGGCGTCGACAAAACTCGGCAACTGGGGAGAACTTCTATCAAGCGACTGAGGAGGACACTTCTCGACTGGTACTGTCACTGGGCTGTCACTGCCGGCGAGCGTGGAGTGAGTCGTGGAGCAAGTCGTGGCAGAGACGACTGGGCGAAACATCTGGGAGTCATAACATCATACACCAGACTGCAGTGAGTGAGCTAGCAGTCAAAGTGACATCTTCTTTGTGCAGGCTGCTCACTGAAGCTTGTGACATGAGGCTGACACAGTGCCTGCCCACAGGGCTTAACTGCGGCTTGACGAGTGTCATTCTCTCAGCAGTTGGAGTTATAGCAGAGGTTAGTCTAAACGTCCCCAGACTTGTTTCTCTACATATAACTGCACTCTGAAGGTCTGGAGGTGAAGTGAAACAAATCTCGATGGGAATCGCAGCAGGTACGATTCCGCAGAACATCACGAATGACGAGCATAAGAGCTCTCTGTACAAAGGGCTCGGTCGCTCAGGGCTGAGTAATATCAGCTGTCAAACGCGCTGGTCGCTGGTACACCGGGTGACAACACAAGGTGCTACACAAGGGTCTGACCGCAGACCTCACTGGACACACGGAAAACTTTACACACACCCGCGGTACATGTGGTACAACATGGGTTAACTAGCAAATGATGCTTTTCTGTGCACAAAATTAACACTAAGCTATACCACGAACATGTGAGAACACTGACTGAGGGGAACTAATTAACACACAACATATATCTTCTCTCTATCTTCTCGACAGTACTGAAATAATTACTGTAACACTCGATGTGACATCATGTGATGTCAGGTGTGATGTCGTGAGGTGACATCAGCAGCACTGTGACGTCAGCAGACATCGTGAGGTGACGTCAGGCAGACATCGTGACGTCATGAAGTCGGGCAGCAGCATCGGTGACGTCAATGTGATGTGGGCATCAGACTATAGCATGAGGCCTGTGACATCTGGCAACTCATGTGGCTTGTAGATCCACTTGGCGTCGTGATCCACGTGGCATCATGATCTACGTGGCTTGCTGATCCACATGGCCTGCTGATCCACGTGGCTTGCCGATCTACATGACTTGCTGATCCACGGGGCTTGCTGATCTACATGGCTTACTGATCCACATGGCTTGCTGATCCACATGGCTTGCTGATTCACATGGCTTGCTGATCTACATGGCTTGCTGATCCACGTGGCTTGCTGATCCACATGGCTTGCTGATCCACATGGCTTGCTGATTCACAGGGCTTGCTGATCTACATGGCTTGCTGATCCACGTGGCTTGCTGATCCACATGGCTTGCTGATCCACATGGCTTCGAGTGGCCTCGGCCACTTGGATACACAGCTCTGGCAATGAATTCACACGGAAAACAGCAGAAAAACACAGCAGAAGGAGTGATGCACATAATGGTGTATGGTAGTGTGGTGGCGAGGAGCGTGGGTGAGTGTATGGCGAGGGAGAATCTGGCCACTTCCTCCTCTCAAACCCACAACACGGCGAAATACTCACACTGGACACAGAAATCACCACAAAACTCACCTCTGGCTTGCTGAAATAGCTGTGCTGAGCTGAGCAACAGCAGCAGAACATACAAGTGATGCTGAACACATGACTTGAGAAACAGCGTTGGATGCTGTAGCGTGGGGTCACTGGGACGCCACTTACAATTCTCAAAGAAATTCGGTAAATTTCGGCTAGATCCTGCTTGTACCTGTCTCTGGATGCTGAAACGTGCAGACACGACATAAGGATAACTCGTTGAGCGACGGATGTGTCTTGTATAGGGTGATAAAGTGAAGATGACTTCATCCCTTCCTTCCTTCCTCTCTCCGGGCAAACACAACTGCTGAGACCACCACTTCCCACCAATGTGAAACGAACTTATTTACACCCTGCTACCAGTATACCAAATAATCACATTAAACATACATACACATATATATATATATATATATATATATATATATATATATATATATATATATATATATATATATATATATATATATATATATATATAAATAAGTAGTACTGAAGGCGGCTGAGCGCCGTATCAATGGATGCTGCCTTTTCACACCTAGGTGTTACTTTTGGTGTAGGGTTTCTTCTGTACGTCATAACAAATGGTGTCGCCTTTTCACACCTTTATGCTAATGACCTTGACCCCACCCACGACCCCACCCACGACCCCCACCAACAACCCCACCCACGACCCCCACCAACGACCCCACCCACGACCCCCACCCACGACCCCCAACAACGACCCCACCCACGACCCCCACCCACGCACCCACCCGCCGTGCCCTTGCGCCCGCCTGCCGTGCCCTCGCGCCTGCCCACGCCCCTCGCGCCCGTCCGTCGCGCCCGCTCGCGCCTTCTGCAGCGCCGTCCGGATCGCCCCTGCTCCCCGAATTTTTTCCGATTTTTTTCGAATTTTTTTGAATTTCTTGTGCTCTCCATCTCCTTGGATCAAATTTTTTGGGTTTCCCCCTATGGGTACTCCTCCTACCACCCACTTCCATCCCAAAATTCCTGCTCCATCTCCTTGGATCAAGTTTTTCTCGATATCAATAATACAAAGTCTCCACTTCCTCGAATCAAGTTTTTTGGATTCCCCCCCTCTGGGGGTATGCATTCAAAATGGACTCCCACTTGCATCCCAAATTCCCTGATCCAATTCCTCGGAACAACACCCTCCCACCATCCACTTCTACCCTCTATGTCCAAGTATTTCTCCTCCATCTCCTCGGATCAAGTTTTTCAGGTCCCCCTCCCACTTTCACCCCCATCCCAAAAGCAGAAGCTCTACTTCCTTGGATCAAGTTTTTCTCGATATCAAATAATACAAAGACTCCATCTCCTCGGATCAAGTTTTTTGATTCCCCCCTCTGGGGGTAAGCATTCAAATGAACTCCCCCTATGGGGCATGGTACTTTCTCTTACTACAGGTCTAAACAAGTGTGACGTCACCCCACCTGTGTTTACTCGGTGGCGGTCAGTGACGTCACGTGATGACCTCACACACAGGCTGAATCTTGTCGACTTCCCCCTATGTCAGTGACGTCACGTGATGACCACACACACAGAATGAATCTTGTCGAGCAGACATTAAAATGCAGGATAACACTAATACACAATATTTTCATTTATTTATTATACAACCAATGCATTTCATATACATCCAACAAAAAAAAAATTGAAAAAAGACACAATTAATCATTGACTAAAATCAACATATTTTTCTCTTGAAGAAATTCTGTGCATTTTGTTCAGGATCTTCTTCGTCGTCACCATCTCAGTATTACACATTTCATATACAACATAGGGAAAACATTTTCACTCTTAACCCAGGATAACCCAAATAATTCCACATTTTTTCGTTAATACCCACAACAATCCACAATTTCTTTACAAAATATAACACAAATCTAGACATTTTTCTCGTTTTAACTATTTCATCAGAAAAAGTCACCACAACACTTACAACTTATAACCACTTTTCGATAAATTCACTAGTCACAATTTTACATATTACGAAGTTAATACGCACACACACACACACACACACACCTCACTTTACTTTGAACACCTTCAAAACACTCTCATAAATCATTTGAATTCTCACAAAAGCACCTTTGAACATTTCCAAACAACACTAAAACATTTCCAAGACAACATTTTGAATACTCCCAAATAAGATTTGACATCTCTAATTTATCTACACTTACATATTTCATTAAATTACAACACATCCCCCAAACTCCTCCCTCATTCTCCAGATTTTTACAACAGTATCACAAAAACTAACTCAGACACTTTACTTTGAACAACACCGAAAACACTATCAGTTACCTTTGAATACTCCAAAAACATCATTCGAACACCCCCAAATCACCACTGAATACTCACAGAACTCCTTCATACTCTTGCACATCATTTGAGCACCTTTAAAAACACCTTTGAATAGTCTCAAACACCACTTGAGTACTCCCAAATACACCACTGAATACTACTAAAACACCACTGAATACGGTCAGAACACCACCAAAATCACCATAAACTAAGATCAACATCACAGAATAACACCCATTTTCACACAAATCCTCTCAAATCACTATAACCAAGACGATTACCAATTTCTATGAGTACACTCACCTCCAACTAAGATGTAACATGTGCGCAAAAAACATGAACACAAACCAAACACACACGAGCACTTACAACAGAATCACCTCTTTCTCGGTATCTCTAGTTCGACAACAACGCCCACAACCCACATCACCCACATCCCACAACACCCACAACCCACATCACCCACACCCCACAACAATCACAACAACAACCCACAACTTATAACCACTTTTCAGCATCTCTAGTTCGACAACATCATCCACAACCCACAACACCCCACAACCCACAACACCCACAACCCACATCACCCACAACAACAACAACCCACTTATAACCTCTTTTCGGTATCTCTACTTCGACAACAACACCCACAACCCACAATTTTTTCTCGTTTTAACTAATTTCATCAGAAAAAGTCACAACAACAACCCACAACTTATAAACACTTTTTCGGCATCACTAGTTCGACAACAATACCCACAACCCTCATCACTTACCCATTTATTCACAATTTTTCCCCCTCTTTTTATTGAATCTTAAAATGTAATGCACATTCCTCCCTACATTACTAAAATTCTAATAAAATCCTCTCCATACCCATCTCCTTGTATCCACATAAAATAATATTATACTCACAACAAGTAATCTCACTACCCAACTACTGCGACATGTTTCTACACACTCCAATCTTTTCCAGTGTATCATAACTTTTCACTTCTATAATTTCTTTTATAATATTCACACATTACCTTTATTTTCAGTAAAATCCCCCCATATTTCATAAAAATTTTAATACAACCCTCCCCATACCCCTCTCCATCTCACCCACATTTTCTTCACACCCACTCACCCGTCTCCCAACACACCTCTTCAGAACAAACACAAAAATCACATTTCACATCCATAAATGCATCTCATCACCCATCTCAAATCCACTAAAATCACTGTATCCAAGATATTCACTTCGAACACTCTCATAAATCATTTGAATACTCACATAAACACCTTTGAACATTTCCAAACAACACTGAAGCACTTCCAAAATATCATTTTGAATACTCCCAAATAAAATTTGTCATCTCTAATTCATCTACACTTACAGATTTCATTAACTGAAATTACAACTCATCCACCACACTACTCCCTCAGTCTCTAGACTTTACATCATTATCACAAAAACTAACACATACACTTATGACATGAGACATTTTACTAAAACTAGCACAAACACACCCACACACACACCCCACTTTACTTTGTACAACACCAAAAAACAACATCAATTATCTTTGATTACTCCAAAAACATCATTTGAACACATTCAAAAACATCAACAGACTCCTTTGAATACTCCCAAAATACCACTGAATACTACCAAAACAGCACCGAATACTGCCCAAACAACACTAAAAATCATCAGAAACTAAGATCAACACCACCGACTAACTCCCATTTTATAGAAATTCCCTCAAATCACTATAACCAAGACGATCCCACTCACCTCAGACTATTATATAACATGAGCGCAATACTCACAAAAAAAACACCTTTGAACATTTCCAAACATCACCGAAACACTTACAACAGGATCACCACCAACTGAAAACATAACATGTACACCCACACTCACAAAAAAAAAAAAAAAACTAAGACATCCATCAACAATCATCAATGACCACTCACCTCAAAACCACTAAGATCGCAGAAAACACTCGCAAAAAACACCTTTGGACATTTCCAAGCATCACCGAAACACTTACAACAGGATCACCAGCAACTGAAAACATAACATGCACACACACAAACACACACACACACACACACAAACTAAGTCATCCATCAACTATCATCAATGACGACTCATTTTTAAAAACATTCACACAAAAAATCACAATCACCAACTCCATACAATATCTAATACACCCCCCTCACTACCATCAACACATACCAGCACAGATAGGGTTACCTCCCATGACATCACACTCCATCCTGTGTTTACTTGGCGATCAGCGACGTCACACCCCACTTTTACTTCATTTAACTTAACGAGAGGAAGTTACTTGTTTCAACCTGTTATATCTCCAATATCTAAGATCACCACAATCAATACGTTTACCAAATTCTATAACCCCAACACTAAGATCACACATTTTTGTACACATTCTCTTAAAACATCATCATAACGAAGATCACTAAAACTATCTATACTTTTACTAAGATCACATAACATTTTGTCTTCTCTAACTCACCCACCAATTTACATTCTCATTCACACATTTCATTAACCGAAATTACATCTCATCCACCAAACTCCTCCCTTATTCTCCAGACTTTACAACATTAGCACAAAAAAAACTAACTCATACACTTATGACATGAGACATTACAATAACTAACACACTGACTAACTTTGAGCCAACTCTGAACAACACCAAAACAACACTGAACATCTTCAAAAAAAAAAAAATACTCTGCACATCATTTGAACACCTTCCAAAACAACATCAAACACCTCCGAATACTCCCAAAACACTACTGATTACTACCAAATCACCACTGAATACTACCAAAACACCGTCAAAATCACCAGAAACTAAGTTTAGCATCAGCAACTAACGCCCATTTTATAGAAATCCCCTCAAATCACTATAACCAAGAACTCCCTCCCCATGGGCGAAAAAAAAAAAAAAAAAAAACATGAACACATACCTAATACACAGACACTTAGTACATGATCACCATCAAGTGAAAACATATCTTGTACACACATAAATCTAAGACAACCACCAACAACAAACAACCATATTCATTTACCTCAAAAACCACTAATATCACAGAAAACACTTATTTTTTATACACATTCACACAAAAAATCATATTTCACTACCACCAACACACGATGTCACATCCCACAGAACCGGCGAGGTCACCTCCAGTGACGTCACACTCCCATCTGTGTTTATTTGGTGGTCAGTAACATCACACCCAACCCACCTTGTTTCAACCTGTTGTACCCACAATATCTAAGAACACTATAACCAAGATGATTACCAGATTTTATAACCCCACCACTAAGATCACAGAAAACACTCATTTTTATGAACATTCACACAAAAATCACGATCACCAATTCCATATATTGTTCACCATCATCTATCAACACTCATCACTAAGATCACCAAAAATCTAAGATCATGCATCTCAAAACTACTATGGTCACTGAAAACACTTATTTTTTAAACATTCGCACAAAAATAAGACATACACAAAAATACCACGACACTTCCACCAACATCTATAACATAACATGAGCACTATAACATATCACCATCACCAAAAAAAAAAAATAATAATACACAGACACCCACAACTTATACATTTCAATCACAAATTTAAGACATGAGACATACACAATAAATCTAAGACATTCACCTCCAACTAAGACATACGCATCATAACTAAGACATACACCAAAACCTATACTTGACATATTGACAATAATTATAAGACATAAGCACAAAAAAATGTACCATGTCATGAGACATTACCAGAACTAAGTCACACACCTCCAACTAATACACAATCACTTTACTAAGTTCATGTTAACTATTCATCAACAAAAAATATTAATACAATTTACCCACAAAATTTATGTTATAATCATCAAAACATAAAACTGTTTTACACATTTTTTTCTCAGACTGAAAATTCATACCACATTAATCATTTCTCACCTATGTTACATATCACATTTCTCATCCATATCATCCCTCAAACATCCTTCCTTATTCATCCGCATATCTCCTAGAGATGTTTTTAACCCCGACGACCCATCACGACGTAGGAGCCAGAGTGTAGTAGGTGGTGTTGGAGTGGTGATGGTTGCTCTGGCTCCTACGTCGTGATGGGTCGTCGGGATTAAAAACATCTCTAGGAGATATACGGAATGAATAAGAAAGGATGTTTTAGGGATGATGAGGGTGAGAAATGTGATATGTGCTAATACAACCACTCCAAATTGCTCAATAATGTGGACAACGGATTACCTATCTCCATTCCCTGTTTTTGAGCATAGTATTTCCCGTCAAACTAAAACTTACAATCAACTACACAAAGCTTAATTAATCAATTCAATAATAGTATCTTTATCAAAAGGCAAAGAGAGCTCATCCAATCTTCTTTCAAATAAGATAGCAAGTCGGGAACAGGGACTTTCATGAACATCGCAGTGACATCAAAACAAACAAGTGTAAAATCATTAGACATGTTGATATTTTGCAACTTATAGATGAGTTCAACACTGTTTTTTAAGTGACCTTCAGAAATGTTGCCAAGCAAAGGAGTTAATATTTTTACCAACCATTTTGACAAGGCATACGATGCCGATCTTACCGAACTAATTATAGGTCTGGCTGGAAAACCTGGCTTGTGGGTTTTAATCAAACTGAGCATGTAAGAGAGAGTCGCAGATCTCGCAGATAACTATTTAATTAATTCCCCATTGCCTCTCAGGAAGGTTCGCTACCCAAGGACACACGATGATGTTAATAACTCTAGGCTAATTTCATTCTACTCCCTGTTTGGTGTACTAGTACAACGAGCAGTATTTTATATTATTGTACCCACGAACAAGTGGTAATGGTCAATAAGAACGCTGCGACTAGCCAAGGACTCGAACCCATGATGCTTTGGCCTGCCTCATGGTCCACCATGAGGCAGGCCAAAGCATCTTTGTACGAGTGTATGGTCCAGTGGATTAGAGCGTAGTGAATTTTCGCTCACCATGAGGGAGGCTAATACAACATGGGTTCGATCCTCCTGTTAGTCGCAGTGTTGTTATTGATTAAATACGACTATTAACATAAAAGAAAATATATGTCTTTAAACGTTTGAGAGAAAAGGACTTAATTTTAAACGAGTTTTTGCTAATTGAACAATTTTACCTATTCGGCACTACAGGATCCATACTTAGCTTTAGGAATATATATATATATATATATATATATATATATATATATATATATATATATATATATATATATATATATATATATATATATATATATATATATATATATATATAAATGTGTGTGTGTGTGTGTGTGTGTGTGTGTGTTAGTTACCATTTTGTCCTAGGCACATGTCGATTAGACACTAGGCCTGTTGTATTTGCTTGTGTGTGTGTGTGTGTGTGTGTGTGTGTGTGTGTGTGTGTGTGTGTGTGTGTGTGTGTATGTGTGTGTGTGTGTACTCACCTAGTTGTGGTTGCAGGGGTCAAGTCACACCTCCTGGTCCCGTCTCTTCCCGCTCCATGAGCTTTATTATACCTCTTCCTAAACCTATGTATGGATCCTGCCTCCACTACATCGCATCCCAAACTATTCCACTTCCTCACTACTCTGTGACTGAAGAAATACTTCCTAATATCCCTGTGATTCTCTGCAACATTCTGTCTCTGTCCACCTTGCATGTCATTATCATATCCCTCTATCTCTCCTGTAAGCCAGTGTTGTCAAGTTGATTTCCCTTAACCTCCCCTCGTAGGACATACCCCTTATCTCCGGGACTAGTCTTGTTGCAAACCTTTGCACTTTCTCTAGTTTCTTTACGTGCTTGGCTAGAAGTGGGTTCCAAACTGGTGCTGCATACTCCAATATGGGCCTAACGTACATAGTGTACAGGGTCCTGAACGATTCCTTATTAAGATATCGGAATGCTATTCATAGGTGTGTGTGTGTGTGTGTGTGTACTCACCTATTTGTACTCACCTATTTGTGGTTGCAGGGGTCGCGTCATAGCTCCTGGCCCCGCCTCTTCACTGATTGCTACTAGGTCCTCTCTCTCCCTGCTCCATGAGCTTTATCATACCTCGCCTTAAACTATGTATGGTTCCCGCCTCCACTACTTCACTTTCTAGGTTATTCCACGGCTTGACTACTCTATGACTGAAGAAATACTTCCTAACATCCTTTTGATTCATCTGAGTCTTCAACTTCCAATTGTGACCTCTTGTGTCTGTGTCCCATCTCTGGAACATCCCGTCTTTGTCCACCTCGTCTATTGCGCGCAGTATTTTATATGTCGTTGTCATGTCTCCCCTGATCCTCCTTTCCTCCAGTGTCGTCAAGCCGATTTCCCTCAACCTATCTTCGTAGGACAATCCCCGTAGCTCTGGGACTAGTCTTGTTGCAAACCTTTGCACTTTCTCTAATTTCTTGACGTGCTTGACTAGGTGTGGATTCCAAACTGGTGCTGCATACTCCAGTATGGGCCTGACGTAAATGGTATACAGAGTCTTGAACGAATCCTTACTGAGGTATCGGAACGCTATCCGTAGGTTTGCCAGGCGCCCGTATGCTGCAGCAGTTATCTGATTGATGTGCGCCTCGGGAGATATGCTCGGTGTTATACTCACCCTCAGATCTTTTTCCTTGAGTGAGGTTTGCAGACTTTGGCTGTCTAAACTATATTGTGTCTGCGGTCTTCTTTGCCCTTCCCCAATCTTCATGACTTTGCATTTGGCAGGGTTAAACTCAAGGAGCCAGTTGCTGGACCAGGCTTGTAGCCTGTCCAGGTCTCTTTGTAGTCCTGCCTGATCCTCATCCGATTTGATTCTTCTCATTAACTTCACATCGTCCGCAAACAAGGACACTTCTGAGTCTATCCCTTTCGTTATGTCATTCACATATTCCAAGAACAGCACAGGTCCTAGGACTGACCCCTGTGGAACCCCGCTTGTCACAGGCGCCCACTCTGACACCTCGTCACGTACCATGACTCGTTGTTGCCTCCCTGTCAGGTATTCTCTGATCCATTGCAGTGCCTTTCCTGTTATGTGTGCCTGATCCTCTAGCTTTTGCAGTAACCTCTTGTGAGGAACTGTGTCGATGGCCTTCTTGCAGTCCAAAAAAATGCAGTCGATCCACCCCTCTCTCTGTTGTCTTACTTTTGTCACCTTGTCATAAAACTCTAATAGGTTTGTGACACAGGATTTTCCCTCCCTGAAACCATGCTGTGTGTGTGTGTGTGTGAGTGTGTGTGTGTGTACTCACCTAGTTGAGGTTGCGGGGGTCGAGTCCGAGCTCCTGGCCCCGCCTAGTCCGAGCTCCTGTGTGTGTGTGTGTGTGTGTGTGTGTGTGTGTGTGTGTGTGTGTGTGTGTGTGTGTGTGTGTGTGTGTGTGTATGTGTCTGTATACTCACCTAATTGTGGTTGCATGGGTTGAGACTCTGCTCCTCGTCCCGCCTCTTCACTGACCGCTACTGGGTCCTCCCTCTCCCTGCTCCATGAGCTTTATCATACCTCGTCTTAAAACTATGTATCGTTCCTGCCTCCACTACATCGCTTGCGAGACTTTTCCACTTTCTAACAACGCATCTGAGTCTTCAGCTTCCAATTGTGACCACTTGTTTCTGTGTCCCGTCTATGGAACATCCTGTCTCTGTCCACCTTGTCTATTCCGTGCAGTATTTTGTATGTCGTTATCATATCTTCCCTGACTCTCATGTACTCCAGTGTCGTCAGGCCGATTTCCCTTAACCTCTCTTTGTTGGACAATCCCCTTAGCTCTGGAACCAGCCTTGTTGCAAATCTTTGCACTTTCTCTAATTTCTTGACGTGTTTGACCAGGTGTGGGTTCCAAACTGGTGCTGCGTACTCCAGTATGGGCCTAACGTAAACAGTGTATAAAGTCTTGAACAATTCCTTATTGAGATACCGGAACGCTATTCTCAGGTTTGCCAGGCGCCCATATGCCGCAGCAGTTATCTGTGTAATGTGTGCTTCATGCGACATACTCGGTATTATACTCTCCCCTAGGTCTTTCTCCTTGAGTGAGGTTTGCAGTCTTTGGCCTCTGTCTGCGGTCTTCTTTGCCCTTCTTCGTTCTTCATTACTTTGCATTTGGCGGGGTTAAATTCTAGCAGCAAGTTGCTGGACCACGCATCCAGTCTGTCCAGGTCTCTTTGTAGACCTGTCTGGTCCTCATCTGATTTAATTTTCCTTATTAAGTTTACATCATCTGCACACAGGGACACTTCTGAGTCTATCCCTTCCGTCATGTCGTTCACATATACCAAGAATAGCACTGGTGTCAGGACTGACCCCTGTGGGACCCCGCTCGTCACTGGCGCCCACTGTGATACCTCGTCATGGGCCATGACTCGCTGTTGCCTCCCTGTTAGTTATTCTCTGATCCATTGCAGTGCCCTTCCTGTTATACGTGCCTGATCCTCTAGCTTCTGCACTAATTTGTTGTGAGGAACTGTGTCGAAGGCCTTCTTGCAGTCCAAGAAAATACCATCAACCCACCTCTCCCTCTCATTTCTTACTTCAGTTACCTTGTCATAAATTTCTAGTAGGTTTGTGACACAGGTCTTGCCTTCCATGAATCCGTGCTGGCTGTGTCTTATAACCTTTTTCCGCTCCAGGTGCTCCACCACTCTCCTCCTGATAATCTTCTCCATGACTTTGCATACTATACACGTCAGTGACACTGGTCTATAGTTTAGTGCTTCGTTTCTGTCTCCTTTCTTAAAGATGGGGAATACATTTGCCATCTTTCATACCTCAGGTAATTGCCCAGTTTCAAGGGATGTGTTGAAGATTGTGGTTAGTGGCACACACAGTGTCTCTGCTCCCTCTCTAAGGACCCACCGAGAGATGTTGTCCAGTCCAACCGCCTTTCAGGTATCAAGGTCGCTTAGGAGCTTCTTTACATCCTCCTCAGTTGTGTGTATTTCATCCAACACTTGTTGGTATATCACTTGTTGGTGTACCCCACTGTTTTGTCTTCTCAGTGTCCCTTCAGCCTCCTCTGTAAATACTGCCTGAAATCTCATGTTGAGCTCCTCACATACTTCTTGGTCATTTCTTGTGAGCTCCCTACCTTCTTTCCTCAGCCTGATTACCTGGTCCTTGACTGTTGTCTTCCTCCTGATGTGGCTGTAAAGCAGTTTCGGGTCAGACTTGACTTTCGATGCTATGTCGTTTTTGTACTGCCACTGGAAACGAGTAAGCACAAATAAGGAGGGAGTCCTTATTTGTGCTTACTCGTTTCCGGTTCGTCGACTAATCTCTTTATTTTCCTGAGTCCTTTGCCTTCTGTACTGTTTCCATTCTCTAATGCACTTAATTTTTCCCTCCCTACACCTTCGGGTAAACCAAGGGCTCGTTCTATTCTTCCCATTATTTCTATTACCCTTGGGAACAAACCTTGCATTTTGTTGTTACGTAGTTCATCACTTCATTTCCCAGTGAACCTCTTGCAGGAAGGTCCTCATACCTGTGTAATCCCTCCTTTTATAGTTTGACTTTTCTCTTTCTACTCCTGTTACCCTCTCCACTTGTAGCTCCATGATGTATTCAAAGCTCAGAACCACATGGTCACTAGCTCCAAGGGTTCTTTCATATGTGATGCCCTCAACGTCTGAGCTACTCAGGGTGAACACAAGGTCCAGTCTTGCTGGGTCATCCTCCCCACTCTCTCTCTGGTAGTGTCCCTAACATGTTGGTGCATGACGTTTTCCAGTACCACATCCATCATCTTGGTTCTCCATGTTTCGAGACCCCCATGTGGCTCCAAGTTTTCCCTATCAATCTCCCAGTGATGGAAGTCTCCTATAACCAGTAACTTTGCTCTAGTCAAGTGAGCTCTTCTTGCTGCCTCAGCTAGTGTGTCCACCATTGCTCTGTTGCAGTCATCATATTCTTCTCTTGGCCTCCTGCAGCTCTGTGGTGGGTTATACATCACTGCAATGACTACCATATGTTCCCCTGACTGAAATGTACCTACTATGTAGTCCCTTTCTCCAATCTCGTCCGTTCCTTCCATTTCTTAATAACCCCACCGGTTTATAATTAGCAGCACAATCTCTTCTCCCCCTCTGCTCCTTCTATCCTTTCTCGGGATCTGATATCCGGGTGGAAAGATTGCATTTGTTATTTTCCCAGTGAGTTTTGTTTCTGTGACTGCCATGATGTCCTTGATTCTTTCAATCCGCTCATCACATTTATTCATTATTACATCCATATTCGGATGGTCTGGGGAAAATGGTGAGTTAGTGGGAGCAGGTGCCCTGGTGGGGGCTTATAGAGGGTTGCAGTAGGGGTGGGGTCTGTGTTGGGGGCATATGGGGGCTTTCAGTTGGGGTGGGAGTTGTGGTTAGGGGGATGGGGGAGAGGGTCTATGGGGGGTTACAGTGTGGGTTGGGGTTGTGGTGAGATTGATGGGGATAGAGGGTACAGTGTGTGGGTTGGTGTGGGTTACTGTGGGGGTGGGGTTAGGGGTGAGGGGGATGGGGAGAGGGAGTATATTGTGTGGCTTTCTGTGAGTTTCTGTGGGGTTGGGGTTTGTGCTGAGGGGTATGGGGACAGAGGGTACAATGAGTGGGTTTTGGGTTAGGTTGTTTGATTGGTTTGGGATTGCCATGGCTGGGTTCCTTTTGTGGGTGGTACTGGAGGGTATTGTGCTTGTTCTTCCATCTGAGCCTGGTTTCCCCAGCTCTTCACCTTCCTTGCTTCCCAGGCCACTCTTTGGTCTGATAGAGTCATCACATACAGTATAACTCCTTTGTTCCCTACTGTCCCTTTATCTGTGACTGATGTAGCAGTTCTTTGTGTCGTGGCTGTACTGTCCTTTGGTTCTTTAGTCTGTTTCAGACTTTTTAGTTCTTCTACTAAGCTCTGTATCTTAACTTCTGCTGCTGTGATTTGTAACTCTTATTTCCTGCTCTCCTCACCTATTTTCTCTTCCATTTTCTTGCCGAGCTCTTCCAGCCTCCTCCCCCACTCCTCCTCTCTTCTCGTGAGCTCTGCCTCCCAGTCTTCTCTCCCAGGTCCACCCCTCGCTTCATCCACCAGACCTCTGGCTCTCCGTTCTGGCTTTTGGTATCCCATGTTTTTTTCCACAGAAGGAAGAGATTATGCCAAGAGTGTGCATGTGGAGAGGGGTGTTTGTTGTGGAGAGGGAGGGGAAGGAGGCAGGGAGGGGAAGAGGATAGTGAGTTGGAGGGGTCACACAGCAGAGGGAAAGAGATGGGAGGAAGGCTAGGGGGGACAGAGGGAAATGCAATGGGGGGAGATAGGAGGAGTAGGGAGGATGAGAAGGAAGATGAAGAGGGAGAGAAAGTGGAATAGGAGAGAAAGAGAGAGATAGAGAGTGTGTGTGAGTGAGAGTGTGTGAGTGAGAGAGTGTGGGTGAGAAGGTGTGAGAGAGTGTGAGCGGGAGTGTTGATGAGTGTGTGAGTGAGAGTGTGGGTATGGGTGAGTGTGAGTGGGTGTGAGTGAGAGAGTGCAAGCTTGAGAGTGTGAGGGAATGTGAGAGTGTGTGACAGGGCGGGGGAGTGTGGGGGAGTGTGGGGGAGTGTGGGGGAGTGTGGAGGAGTGTGGGGGAGTGTGGGGGAGTGTAGGGGAGTGCGAGAGAGTGTGAGATTATGAGTGTGATATTGTGTGAGAATGCGAGGGAGAGAGTGTGAGAGAGTGAGGAAGTGTTCATGTGAGAGAGAGTGTGAGAGTGTGAGAGAGTATGAGAGAGTGTGAGAGAGTATGAGAGAGTGTGAGATTATGGAAAAGTGTGAGAGAGGGTGTGAGAGTGCGAGAGAGTGAGTGTGAGAGAGGGCATAAAAGAGAGAGTGTAAGAGAGATTGTGGGAGATAGAGTTAGAGAGAGATAAAGAGAGAGAGGGGAAGGGAGTGTGAGAGAATGCGTGAGAGTGGTTGAGAGTGTGTGAGAGCGTGTGAGTTGGGTAGGATCAGCCTTTAGAGTGCTTGTAGGCCTAGGAGGCAAGGGGAGAGGGACGGGAGAAGGAAGAGGTGAAGGAGGAGATGGAGGAGGAGGAGGTATAGGCAGAGGAGGAGAAGGAGGAGGGAGAGATAGTGGAATAGGAGAGAGGGAGAGAAAGTGAGTGTGAGTGAGAGAGTGTGAATGAGAGAGTGTGGGTGTGAGTGTAGGTGAGAGAGTGTGGGTGAGACTGTGGGTGAGGGGATATGGGAGAGGGTATGTGGGATGTATCCATTAGGTTAGGGACTACAAGTGTTTGTGTGTGACAATTTATGGCCCTTTTATGTTCACATGTGTGCACCTGTATGTGTGTGTGTGTGCATTACTGTCTTGTCACCAGAGCCTTCTTTCCTGGATTCTAACTTAATTTAGCAATAAAATAAATAACTTTCTGGCTTTTTGGACTAGCCCCAGTTTCTCTACACTAGATTCTCCCAATAAGGGGCAAGTTATGAGACATTAGAAATTCGAACTTAACTCCCTAGAGTGGATAGAGTATCTCAATATAAGTTGAATGAGCTCATATAAATGGAATTCTGATGGTTAGTTTTTGAGCAATTGCTAATCTGTGACGACAGAATGTACTAGGCCCTGCCTGAAATAGGGAGTGTATATGTGAATGTTGCAAACTTGCAATTGTTAACAAAACACCCAATAACTATTTTTTAAATTTATTATGCAAATAGACAATATCAAAAACATAAATGGAATTTGTATCAAAACATTTTGTAAGTATTAGAAAAATATAAAAATGAAACAAATAGCAACATTGACACATTGCAAAGGGATAAAACTTTTAAGTATCATATTGCTGAGATTCATGAGGAAGAGCAATCATTCTATATTACTATTATTATTATTATTATAATCAAAAAGAAGCGCTAAGCCACAAGGGCTATACAGCACTGCAGGGTAGGGAAGGAAGCGAGGGTATTGGGCGGCAGAAGGGAGGAGGGACGATCAGTAGGTTACAGAAAACAGCGGGGCAGGGGATAGTGTGGGGGTAGAGGGTAGCAAGAGATTGAGGTAGAAAGGGCTGATGGTATTAGAGTTTGTGAAGTAAGTCAGTTGTTGTCAAAAAGTCGATGAGAGAGTCTGGATGAAAGGTGGGAGAAGGGAAGGTAAAGAGAGAGCAGCGGAGCGAAGATGACGACGGAGGTAAATTCTGCGTGCTCGTTGATAAAGTATCAAATTTCTGTATAGCCTGTAAAGCACTAAGGAAGTCTGAGACAACCACAAATGATGACACAGGCATAGATGCAATACGGATAAGTGCTGCAAGAATGGCATACAATTCAGTAGTAAAAATACTAGCCGAAGATAGTAAATGCCCTCGTACGATGCTGTCCGGAAACACTGCTGCGAATCCTACACCGTCAGAAGACTTAGAACCATCTATGTACACAGCAATGGCATGACAATGAGAGTGGAAGTGGTCAAGAAAAAGAAAGCGGGAAGCGACTGTAGACAGTTGGGCTTTCGAGCAAGGGAGAGAGAAAGAACAGACTCCAACACCTGGAACTTCCCAGGGGGGGGGGGTAGGGAAAAGTGAGATGCTACACGAACATAGAAAGGTAGTAATTGTAGAGGAGACAAGAGCAAATGTAGGCAAAGAGAGAAGGGACGGAGTAAACAGGGGCAGCGAACAAATAAAGAATGTCTACTAATATCAGTGACCGTTCTATAAATGGAAGGATTGCGGAGACCATGAGAGTGTACATAGTAGCGAAGGCAATGGGCATCACAGCGATCGGATAAGGATGGAACGTTCGCTTCTGCATAGAGGCTCTCAACAGAGGAAGAGCGAAAAGCACCAAGGCATAAACGTAATCCTTGGGGATGAATGGGGTTAAGGCTAGAGAGAGTAGCAGGAGAGGCCGCTGAATAGATCTGGTCACCATAATCAAGTTTCGATAAAATGAGGGTGGAATGTAGGCGAAGGAGAGTTCGACGATCAGCTCCCCATGAAAGATGAGCAAGGGTTTTAAGAAGGTTCAGCCAGCTGTGACAAGTTGCCTTCAGAGAGGTGATGTGAGGTTTCCAGGATAACCTACGGTCAAAGAGGAGGGCCGGAAACCTGACTGTATCACATTCAGGGATATGGGAGCCATAGAGGTACAAAGGATGATCGGAGATGACAGAGCGTCTAGTGTAAGTAATTTGGTGAGTTTTGGTACTGGAAAATTTAAACCCATGCGTGGTGGCCCAATTGGAAACACGGTCGACCGCATGCTGGAGAGAAACTGTAATGAGGTGACAGTCAGCACCTGCACAGGCAATAGCGAAGTCATCAACATAGAGTGATGACCAAATATTTGAGGGAAGACTAGAGGCCAAATCATTTATAACAAGGAGAAAAAGTGTTGTGCTCAGAACACATCCCTGGGGGACATCTTCAGCTTGGATAAAGTCCGGGGAGAGCATTTTATTAACCCGAACACGGAAATGTCTGTCAGTTAAAAAGTTCTTAAGGAAGGATGGTAGATTGCCTCGGAGGCCTAAGGAGTTGGCTTGGGCCAAAATATTATACCTCCAAGTTGTGTCATATGCCTTCTCAAGGTCAAAAAATATGGCAATAACTGAGCGGTTATTCGCAAACGCATTACGAACATACGTATCCAAGCGTAGTAAGGGGTCTGTGGTAGAACGTCCCTTACGAAAGCCATATTGACGAGTGGAGAGACTGTTGTGTGTCTCTAAATACCACACTAAACGTCTGTTTACCAGGCGTTCCATCACTTTGCAAACTGCACTGGTAAGAGCAATGGGACGATAGTGGGAGGCTTCATGTCCCGTAGTTCCCGGTTTGTGGAAAGGGAGAACAATGGCAGATTTTCACGGCTGTGCAAGAACTCCTTGTGACCAAATAGGATTGAAAAGGCATAATAGGACTGCAAGGGCTGACTGATGTAAATGTTGTAGCATACGAATATGAATGTCGTTGGGCCCAGCTGCCAATGATCGGCAAGCTGAGAGTGTTGCCTCCAGTTCTTGAAGTGTAAAAGGCACATTATACTGTTCTTCTCTGAGAGAAGAAAAGTCCAAGGGTGCTAACTCTCTGGCAGACTCTGAGGAAAGAAACGAGGGGCATAGATGGAGCCCCTGAGAAATACAGACCAGATGATTGCCAATTTCATTGGCAACATCTAGTGGGTTTGCTATATCAACACTGGCAACCCGCAGAACAGGAGCCGGGTCAGGAGAATATTTACCACTCAGTTTTCGTATTTTTTTCCAGACTGCACTCATAGAAGAAGCAGAGGTGATGGTGGAGACATAATCTCGCCAGCAAGTGCGTTTAGCGTCACGAATGACACGGCGAGCGATCGCACGCTTCTGCTTAAAATCAAGAAGTCTCTCCGTGGTTCTATTGTACCAGTACCTGCTCCATGCAGCGCGTTTCAAACGTACTGCACGAGCACAAGCAGGAGACCACCAAGGCACGCATTTCTGAGAATGGCTGCCCGAAGTTTTGGGTATAGAATGAGAAGCTGCGGTTAAAACGGAGGACGAGAAGAGGTGTAAAAGATCATCAATGGAGGACGAAGAAGGAACCTCACTAAAAACAGTTAGTTGTGAGTAAAGGTTCCAATTTGCCTGATCAAATTGCCAGAGTGGGATACGAAGAGGTGGTGAATATGAAGGGGGAAGTAAGAATGATTGGGAAATGATTGCTGTCATGTAAATCCGGGAGAACAGATCAGGTGAAGTCTAATGCGGCGGAAGAAGAGCAGATTGAGAGATCGATGCAAGAGAGAGTGTTAGTCCGAGGATCAAAATGGGTGTGAGTACCTGTATTTAAAACATGGAAGGGGTGGGTAGCAAGAAAAGTCTCTAACTGAATGCCACGGGAATCACAGTGAGACCCCCCAGAGGAAATGATGGGCATTAAAATCACCAAGTAACAGAAGTGGTGGCGGTAATGACGAAACAAGAAAGACAATATCCAGAATAGATAATGCCCGAGAAGGAGAGAGATATAAAGAACAGAGCGTATACCACCTATGCAAGTGGATACAGGCTGCTGTGTAATGCAGCGAAGTACGAACAAATAGCTGATGGTACGGAATATCAGTGCGTAGAAGAAGGGCACTTTCATTAAAGGTCCCATCAGGAAAAGGATCTGAAGAATACAATAAATTATAGCCTGAGATGGGATAGATAACAGCAGAGTGTAATTTTGGCTCCTGTAAGCAAACACCAACAGGGGAAAACTGGGAGAGTAACATCTGAAGCTCACCCCGATTACCCCTGAGGCCGCATATATTCCACTGTAAATAGGCCATGATTGGCAACGATAAAGATACCTGAAATCCGCAGGTAAGGGTTCCTATGGACTAGAGGGGTTAGAAAAGTCCACATGCGGAGGCAGCGGAAAACATTCAAGCAGCGAAGGAACGGTGCACTGCGAAGAAAGGAGTTGCGCAGATGGAGGAGAGGAGAGAGAAGGAACAGAGGGTGGATCAGTGTCCATTGATAGTTTGGTCTTTGCAGTATATTCAGAGATTGCTTCAAGTGTTTTGGAATTCAGAGACATCGTATGGGAGACAATATTGGAGATGGTAGGGGAAGGATGAGTAAAGATTGGAACTGTAATGGACTGTACCAAGGTAGGGGGGGTGAAAGGGTGGAGGGAACTGGAGAAGAAGCATGGAAGGGGACAGAAGAGGCAGAAACCTGGGAGGTGGCAGAAGAGGAAGAAACTTGGGAGGGAATAGGGGAGGAAGGTACAGTATGAGGAGGAGGGTGAACCTCTACATTTGTAACAGAGCCAGTGAGAGGGTAAGAACCAGGTACAGAGACAGGGAAGGTAAAATGAGGAGGTGGAAGAAGGGAAGGAGGGGTTAAAGGTCCTTTTTTTGACTTCTGAGAAGTAGAGGGACGATTGGAAGGAGGTGTCGCACGAGATCTCGTCGATACCGAGGCTTGTGAGGGAGAACACGAAGAAGCGAAAACAGACTGAGGCATTGAAGTAGGGACGTCTGAGCCCAGGACAACAAAAGAATTAGGTACAGGAGTGACTATGGGAGAGGTAACTACAGAGGAGGCTGCAGAAGATGGGAGCCCAGAAGTGGGGGGACTTTTTGAAACACGAGAATAAGAAACACGAGGTAGTCTCCCTTTGAGGTGGAGATGAGAAACTGCCATGGCATAAGGGAGACCTTCTGCCTCTTTGAGGTAACGGATTTCCTGCTCATTTAAGTAGACTTGGCAACGGCGAGAGTATGAAGGGTGAGCCTCATGACAATTAAGGCAAGAGGGAGGTCGATTGCAAGATGTATTAGAATGGTCATCGGCACCACAGACTGGGCATTCGGCAATAGATCTGCAATATTTCGCTGGATGGCCAAATCGTCAGCAATTTCTACACTGTTGCGGTGTAGGGATCACCTTTCGAACTTGTATCCGATGTCCTGCTGCATAAACTGAGGATGGGAGTTCACAGCTGTCAAAAGTTAAACGAGCCACATTGCTAGGGTATCGTCTCCGCCCGCAGGCAGGAAGAACATAAGTGTCTATCTTGAGGATTGGGAGATCTTGGAGTTCTAGCTGTTCAAGAATGTCATTGCCACATGTCTGGAAATTTTGTTGAACTATGGTATGGGGCAGAATGACGGTACCACTACAAGAATTGAGGGAATGATGTTTTTCAATAGCGACAGGAACAGTATTGATATGGGAAAGAAGAGAAAGATCATGAGCTTGGGTAGCATTCTGTACAGTGATCATGCACATACCACTCCTAAGAGCATGAAAAGAAATATCAACATGGCGTAGAAGTGCCTTGCCAATACTATGGTCGGAAAGATATGCAATAGAGGAAGTCGGTCATAAAGTGAAGAATTTAGTCCATTGCATTTTGAAACTGAGAGTGGAAAGGGAGTGCAGGACATGTCGATCTTTTCTGAGAGGAACGAGAAGGTGGAGAAGTATCATCAGCAGGTAATTGTCGTTGGCGTTTAGGCGTGGGACCAGAGTTGGTCTGACGTGAAACGGGCCGGCGATTCGAAAATTGCCGCACTGTAGAGGGAGAGGCCGGAAGCATAGTCAAAGGAGAGTGGAGGTCAGATAAATCAAAGGAGTCAGTCGAGACCTCAGTACCTGAAGCGGGTGAGCAGCACCGGCAAGAGGTACAGACGCATTAGGAGTGTCCAAAGAGTGGTCCAAAGATGAGGCAGGGTCAGAATGGGGTGCAGTATCAAGAAGGGGTCCGGGGGTAGCAGGTTCATGGACTAGGGCTTCCATGGTTAGGTTACTTCTTTCTTTTTGTTTTTAAGAAAAAAAAAGAAAGAATAAAAGAAAATAAAAATAAAAAAAAATAATAAAAAAAAGGGGGGACCTGGGAGGGATAGTTCCTAGGAGGAATGAAAGGGCCAGAAATCTCCCTCCACGCCCAAGAGGACCTCAGCATCACAAGTAGCGCAGATGCAGCATGGAACTCGTGCCATACCCTACCTATCATGCTAGTAAACCAGCAATCCGGGATAGCAACCTCACATCTGCCGAGCTACCTCAGTGGACAAAAGAGAGGGCGGCCGGATATTCACCACAAAGCATACCTCCTTCGGCCACCACCCATGGAATCCGAAAGGTGGCTTCCAGAGATACACCCATCGCCCGAAAGACACCCAAAGCCACCCTCCGGGATACCGGAGAGGGATCGGGACATCCCCAGGCAATCCAGATTCCACGGCAAACTACGCAACCGGTGGCCCGGTGGCCTGGTGGCTAAAGCTCCCGCTTCACACACGGAGGGCCCGGGTTCGATTCCCGGCGGGTGGAAACATTTCGACACTTTTCCTTACACCTGTTGTCCTGTTCACCTAGCAGCAAATAGGTACCTGGGTGTTAGTCGACTGGTGTGGGTCGCATCCTGGGGGACAAGATTAAGGACCCCAATGGAAATAAGTTAGACAGTCCTCGATGACGCACTGACTTTCTTGGGTTATCCTGGGTGGCTAACCCTCCGGGGTTAAAAATCCGAACGAAATCTTATCTTATCTTAAGAACCTCAACGGAATGGGATGGACCCCTGTACCCTTTCCCCTACCTAGGAACTAGCGTGCCTGTGAGAAAAAATCCCAAAGGCCAAAAAGGAAGGGCAAAAGGGAGGGGTGGGGAGGAGGAGGAGGAAAGGAAAAAAGGGGAGGATGGGGAGGATGGGAGAGGGAAGGGGGGATTTGGGGGTAATTAGGTTCAGTCTGAGGAAGGAGACTGACAGATCTAATTCCTCAGACCAAGAGCCTCTTCACCACGCCAAGGAGCCCCCCATGAAGAGGTCTATATTACTAATTCCTAGAATGAAAGTCTATGAAGCAATTTTTATCCTTCTTCATGCACAGATTTACTTTGCAAACAGGACAGTAAAATGAGGTTGTGCTGCAATTCTTGCAACTAAGCAGCTTGCCTAGCACTGGCCAGTGAATTAGCGCTTTATCAAGCCTCACACTGCAATCAGGCCTTTCTGCACGTTGGCATTGCACAGCAATTGGCAATTCCATGTTTGGCAAATGATTGCTCTCACCATTGGAAGTACTTGGTTCTGAGTCACTGTCCTCCAAAATGCAGACATATTTTGACCTGGTGTTGGAGGGCTCCTCATAAAACAATTTCTCATTGATCTGGAAGGACAATAAAAACGTTCTGTATACATCCAGACCACTACAGAATTCATATATGCAATAGAATTTTTTTTTATAAATATTTATTTTACTTAAACTAGAGTAAATAACAAAAAGGGCAGAGGTGAGTATACTCGCTCGTTTTTAGTTGCACTTTTTTCAATTGCATGCTACACTCACAGTATGCTTCAACGGACTCTATATATATATATCAAAATATGCTTAAACTATTCATGTATGCACTAAACACAACAATCAGTAACCTTACTGACATTGTAGAGGGTAAAATCCAAGAGTATATTAGTGCCACTGGGCTACACCAAGCCACAAGTGTTTACATTTTGCTCTCTCAACCAATGGGAAGCCAGCAAACACCATCATCACTTAGCTGAAGCGACTCAGGGAAGGCTTGTGATTGGTCAGAATTAAAGAATGGGAATCCAGATGCTCGGCAAGAGCAGGATGACAAGCGCAAAGATGCACGTGTTCATGGGCGAGTTCACTCGCTCGTGCCCTTTAAAGGGATTTACTTATAGCAATCCCTGCCCAGTACCCGTGTATGCCTGAATAAACTTGCTTACAATATGGGTGTTTTTCTGGCCTATGTGCCTGCGCACTTCACTGATGTGTATGTGGCACTGCTGAACTCCCTTTCCAGTTATTCCCCCTTACTAAGTGTTGAGTGTTTTGTTATGATATTCAGCTCTGCAGAGCAGAGTTTAAGACCCTCAGCTATCAGTGTCACATGGCCAGTCCCAAAACTCCCCCAAACAACCACAAAAAGGCTCAGTACTATACGTCCAGCACCTGGGTCCCGCGTAGTTGCAGCTGTGCGATGCTTATCCTCAGTCATGGTACCTGCTATCTCTACCTTCCTGTAGGCACTGTAGTCACTAGGTCATCTAAATTTTCACTGTACTCGCTGTATTTACTGACAAAGCTATACTTATCTCTTATCTCCCTGATCTTGGGTAGCACTTATTCTTCAAATACGCCACTACGTAATGTGTGGAAGCACTCTTAGGCCTAGTTCCCAACCGCTCCCCTTCGTTATTCCAGGCCGGCACTTGTCACTTGGCACTATTGTCTATGTTTTCTCTTCTGTGATCACTTATATTTCCTTCACACAGAGTTTAAGTGATTATATGCACTCATATGATTGCACACGTCTATATCCCACGCTTTATTCCCTATGATACAGTCAGAGAAAACCGCGAATTCACTAGCTGAATTGCGCGCTACTCCACTCCACTGCCACTGTGTGTGTGTGAGTGTGTGTGCGCGCTCGCGTACGCGTGTGTGTGTACTCACCCAACTGTAGTCACCTAATTGTGGTGGCAGAAGGGAAAGGCCCTACTAAAGTGCAGAACTACAGGGCGTTGTCGTTGGTATGTGCTGATTATAAGATATTCACGAAAATCTTAGGGAATAGGCTGAAGTGCGTGATAGAGTGGTTGGGAGAGGTCAGTATGGGGTGCCTGGGAGGACGATGTATGAGGGGCATGGAATAATAAAGAAATTTGTGGAAAGTATGGAGGGGGAGAATAAGGGGGGAGGTGTCTTAGCATTGGATTGGCAGGCAGCGTATGATTTTGTGGAATGTGAGGTACTGTGGTATATCTTATGGAGGCAGGGTTTTGGGGAAGAGATGGTGCGTTGGGTTGAGACTTTGTACAATGGGGTGGGTGTATGTGTGCAGGTGAATGGGAAACTGGGAGAGTGGGTTTCAATGGATAGGGG
>NC_091298.1:37554232-37611732 GCF_038502225.1 Cherax quadricarinatus
CTTTCTTAAGAGTAGGACTACAAGAAATAGATAGAGATTATACTCGATTCTTGTGGCCTCAAAATCCACATGATCCTCAAAGTCCTGTGAAAACTTATCGTTTCAAATCAGTATTATTTGGTGCAACATCCTCTCCATTCTTACTAGAAGCTACTCTAAATACACATTTGAAGAAATCTGAAAGTCCCTTCAAAGAAGTCTTAAAGAAAAGTTTCTATGTGGACAATCTTCAAGGTACTGTGAATAAAGAGGAGGATTTGAAATCCTTATACAGAGAAGCTAACAAGGAGATGAAAGAAGCAAATATGCCTCTAAGGATGTGGAATACAAATTCAAAGCAATTAAGGGAACTTATCAAAGAAGATTTCCCTGAAACTGAAATTCCTGATTGCAACAATATGCTGGGACTTAATTGGAACACACAGGAAGATACTTTGAGTCTCAAAAGGATAAACAATAAATCATGCAGTACACTCACTAAACGTAGTTTACTGTCAGAGGTATCACAATGTTTTGATCCTCTAGGACTCGTCTCACCAATTACCATAAAAGGTAAAATGCTTATGCAAGATGCATGGAAACTCAAAATTGGATGGGATGAGAACTTGCCTCTAGAAATGAGTCAAGCATGGGATGAAATATCCAAGGAGTTTAAACAACTTCATCAAATTAAATTTCCCAGACAAATAGGTCAAGAGGGAAACAAGTACACATTACATGTGTTCTGTGATGCGTCAACCAGAGGTTATGGCGCTGTAGCTTACATGAGTAATGCTGAAGGAAGTACACTAATTACTTCAAAGGCCAGGGTAGCACCCTTGAAGGTCAGAACAGTACCACAATTGGAACTGACAGCACTCTATGTAGGTACAAAATTAGCTGTCTATCTCAACAAAGTACTTGATCATCTCACTATTGAGAAAACCGTGATCTGGAGTGATAATGAGGCAGTTCTCCAGTGGTTAAGAAATAATAAGAGTAAGTTGGTCTATGTACAGAACAGAGTAGCAGAAATAAAAGAGATGCAGAGAGATTATCTCTTTCTTCACGTCTCTACCCAAGAGAATCCAGCTGACATGTTGTCACGTGGTGTCCCACTCAAGAAATTTGTGGATAATAAATTATGGCTCCACGGACCGAACTGGCTCTCTGATGAAAATAACTGGCCTCAGCAAAAAGCTCACATTATGCCAGAAGAAACAGTCTGCTTGAACACAGCAGAAATAAGTTGTGTAAATACTGCAGACACAACAGAAATAGTCATTGATGGATCTAAATACTCATCTTTGGGTAAACTCTTAAGAGTTACAGCTCTTGTCTTTAAATTCATTAAAGGAATAAAACCTGATTATGAATGTCTTGAACCCATTAAATACTGGGTGAAACTAATACAGAAAGATGTTTTCTCTACAGAATATAAATTTCTAGAAACACAAGATAAATCCCCAAAGAAACCTGTTATGATTAATTCTTTAGGACTTTATCTCGACTCAGAAAAGATTATAAGATGTCGAGGAAGAATTCATAATTCTTCACTACCTAAAGAAGCCATACATCCAATATTGATCCCCAAGAATCATTGGCTAACAAAACTGATTGTGCAAAACGCCCACAGTAACGTGTTACATGGTGGGGTAGCTGACACACTTTGTCATATACGACAATCCTACTGGATACCTCAAGGTCGACAAAGTGTGAAAAAACAAATAAAGGACTGTATTACTTGTCGTCACTACGATATGCGAGTATGTCAGTATCCAGGTCCACCTCCATATCCCTCTGAAAGAGTTTGTCATATCACTCCATTTGAGGTGACAGGTGTAGATTATACTGGACCAATAATTTTAACCAAAACAGTTGACAAAGTTCCCATCAAGGTGTACATCTGTTTGTTCACTTGTGCTACAACTAGAGCAGTACATCTAGAAGTAGCCACTGACATGTCTGCTGAAACTTTTATCAAATTATTCAGAAGGTTTGCAGCCAGAAGGGCATGTCCCAGACTGATGATTTCAGATAATGCAACGAACTTTGTTGCTGGTGCTGCTTATATAAGCAAGATCTTTGATCAACCAGAAGTACAACAGATGCTGAATCAACGCAGTTGTCGTTGGAGATACATTCCTCCTAAATCTCCATGGCACGGCGGATTTTATGAAAGAATGATCGGCATTGTAAAACATTGTTTAAGGAAGACTCTTCATCGTCAGAGAATAGACTTAGAAGAATTCCATACAGTTGTGACTGAAATAGAAAATAGAGTCAACAACAGACCTCTAACTTATGTTACCGATGATCTTGACAAAGAAGTGTTAAGTCCATCTCATTTACTCCATGGCAGAAGGCTCGAACTGTTCCTCCCATGAATGATAAAGAAATCATAGAGGATCCATTTCGAACCTGAGCAACTCAGACATAAATTCAAACACCTTAATAAAGTGATTGAATGTTGGGAGAAAATTTGGCGAGAAGACTATCTCACCTCATTGAGAGAACACTTCTATGGAGCTGGTGTTCCTGAAAATCATAAGTCCTTAAGACCTGGTGACATAGTGATTATCGACAATGATGGTCCGAGGTCCCAATGGCCACTTGGAAAAATTGTGACCATATATCCTGATGCAAATGGAATCATCAGGACAGTTGATGTTTTGAGCAAAGGTGTAGTGAATTAGCGGACAATAAATTTACTAGTGCCGTTAGAATTACACAGTGTTGAAAACAAAATTAGTGATTCTCCAGAAACCACACAGACTAAAGCTGTTCAGAAAAGACAAGCAGCAGTGGTGGCGAGTGAGAAAATTAAATTAATGTTAAGTGATGAATAGTTCACCTGCAGCGAACCTCTGCCGCCCCCCAGTGTGGAGAAATTTTCTCCAGGAGGGGGGTATCAGCCCCCTTCAGCCCTTCAGCCCCTTTCAGCCCTGAGGGGCCACTCAGAAGGGGCGAGCGTCTTGTTTACTGCTAGAGTGAGTAATTGATCACAGATGCTATGCCACGTAGTCAAATGACCTCTGCTCCTTGCAGCGGTGTTGCAACGTGTATTTTTATAAGAGACAGTACATCTCTTACTTAGCAGGACAATTAAGGAAAATCCTGCTCCCACTTTATTACCATAGTAAAAATAGTGTACATTGTTGTCTACGCTTAAGACAGCAAGAAACAAACATTCTGCTTTGCTTCATCGAGGAGGTGACAAGGATGCAAGGTACTAGGTCAGCATTTTTTTTTGTGTTGGGGGCAGTGACTGCATGGAGCGCTGTGGCGTCTGGCAGACTATCTTTGACTCTACTAAGAGTGACACTGACGCCAGGATAACCAACAAAGAACACTGATCCGTGCGTTAGTGTGGACAAAGTGTCTCACAAAACACGGTAAACATAAGAGAGGTGTGATCAGCTTCTCTTGTGATACATTGTGAACAATAAAGACAAATCTTGTGGAACATAGTGTACCAGTGTGCATTTCCTAGACAATGGAAGACGTGGACATCCAAGGACACTTCAGCTTCTATCAAGTCACCGATATCTGTCGAAGGTGTTGAGAACACCATAGCTCACGTTACAAAGAGCAAGGTATGTTACGAATTTCTTGTAGATCGGGGGATTGCGCAATTCTTGAGTCACAAGGAGTTTGTAATCAACCTATAATCGGCAGTAAGGTGTGGACTTTTGAGTCCAAACAAGTAAGTATTTCGTCAGCCATCATCGAATGAAATATGCTGACATAACACCCCCTAGGGGTAATTTATACTTACAAATTGTATCTCTTGACAGCCCACTGTTGTGATGGTTTCGACAGCTTCTAGACCTCGTCTGCAGGGGCGGCTGTGTAGACGATTTGCTGTCATTTATCAGCTAAGTGTTCATTATATATAGTTATAATAAACACAGCAGGTAAGGCCAAAAATTCTCAACAGAGTTTTGGTCGTGCTCGAACCGGATAAAGACCACACTGTGGTCCAAATATGTTGTACTACAGTGTACAAATAACCTATGAGCCAAGGTCCTTCGAAAAAAGCTGTAAAACTAGTGTTTTACAATATAAATCAGTATAAATGAGTCCCTCCAGACTCAATCACAGAGAATGGGCAGCCAAAAGAAAACGGGCGCTCACCCAGCGTTCACCCAAAAGAAAACGGGCGCTCACCCAGGTGACACCCAAAGAAAACGGGAGCTGGGTGACTCACTGCACCCTCCATCAACTGCTCCAATCTGGAGAAATCGCTGATTAATACAACACCACCAAGTGATGTTGTTTGTCTGAGTGTATATATACACACAGTGTTTATAATGTTTATAGACAGAAATTAAGAGACAAGATTGTGTTAAAGTTTGTTTCTTATAGATCTACCTGTTATATTAAAAGAACTTATATATAAAGTGTAAGCTTTCAAATATATATTAACAGTGAAATTTATATATGTGTAAGTAATATTCACGTGTGATTACAGTTATACAGTGACATTTATAGTGTATAGTGAATGAAGTGTATAACATCGTTATTTACGATTAATCATCATGGTCAGGCTGACACAGCAAACTCTAAGCCATAAACACCAGACACATGTACCGTGTACCCTTCATGGTCATTGACCCTGAGGTTAAGCTTAGTGGGTCAGTAGTGTCTGACTCGATTATTGCTGACTTAAGCATAACAAAAACTCAGCTGTTTATAGCAGTACAGTGTTTTTTAAACACTCTAAGTGTGGTGCTAGAATTTTCAGTATACCATTAAAATGGCTTGTTTGAAAACTCAGTTTCAGTCTTTACAGACTAAGATTACACAATTAGAAAATCTAATTTCAGTCTGTATAGGATTAACTCAAGATACAAACATAGATTTTGATGATCTTGAGGTCAAGTTTGAATTATTTACACAACGTATGGAAATAATTAATTCAGACTATACACATTATGAAAATAAATTTCTTGAATCAGATCCATCTGAGGATGAAATTAAAAATGTTTTGGATACTTTTAGTGATCAACAATTAAGGTGGACAGGAGTACAGGCTATCTGCCGTAAAACTCTGTCACAGAGACCTACTATAACTAGTGGGCAAACACCTGTTACACCTGTAACAACAACAAGTGTCCCATTACCAAGCTTACCTACATTGTCATTACCTATTTTCCAAGGTCATAATTATGAAGAATTCATTAGTGGTTTTCAATCCATAGTAAATTCACGAACTGACATAGATGAGATTGCTAAGTTCAATTACCTTAAATGTCTTGTGAAGGGAGAACCCTATGAACTGATTAAGTCATTTCCGGTGGTTAAAGGCAATTATCAAATAGCCTTACGTGTCTTAGCAGACAATTACTTTGATGATGACAAGGCTAGAGTTAGACATGCAGTCTTAATATCAAGCTTGAAGCCACCCAAACATTGTTATTCAGACTTACAGGCATTTAGAATCACATTAGACAATAGTCTCAGATCTCTAGATGCTAAATATGACCTAAGGCAATGTGATTGGTTTATCAGTGGTATTGTACAAGATAAGCTGTCACCACAAACTATTGAACGATTAAATATTATGTTCAATAAACGCTATTTCACTTGTGAAGAAATTAGCAATGGTTTACAAACAATAGTTTCATGCATGCAAGCAACGAGACAAGATGAAAAATCCACAAATCCCGTGGATAATAAACCTTCAACTCAGTATAAAAAGAGTATAACTACTCCCACTAAACCACATAATGGGAAATCCCATATAGGCATTTATCAAGCTGTGAATACAATAGACAGTAAACAGACTGTCATACATAAACGTACTCCAAAATGTGTACTTTGTGATGGAACACATTGGGCACAGTATTGTAGTCAATACACATCAATGGAGGCACGTAAACAACGTGTTCATCAGCTGAAAAGATGCATCAAGTGTTTAGGTGAACACAAGGGAGGAAAATGCTCACTGAAGAAGTGTTTTAAATGCAAGGGTATGCATCATACAGCATTATGCCCAAATACTTTTGCTGAACAGCAGCAGACTTCCACAGAATCAGGAAGTCAACAAGCAACAGCATTAAATGTGAGAGATAAGTTTAAAGCAACTGCTCTCCCGATAGCTCGAGTTGAGTTATCTAATAAATTACACAAAACCAATGTGCTAACACTATTTGATCAAGGCTCACAAAGGTCCTTCATAAGAAGATCAGTGTTGCAGAAACTGAATAAACAACCCTATGCCAAAATACAGTTAGATATAGCTGGTTTTTTCCACAATTCTGGTAAACAGACATATGACCTAGCCAAAATCACTGTTGGTCTAGGAAACAGGAAAAAGACAGTAGAAGCTGTGGTAGTAGATGATTTGCCTAAGTCTGTGCAGATCCAGGGATTAAAAGAAACAGTTGCAGCACTGAAAGCAGCTAAGGTCAAGTTAGCCTGTCCTGACATACAGACGGACACAATTAGTCCAATTGATTTAATCATTGGAAGTGATTATTATCACTGTTTTGTGCAAAATATAGTAAGTAAACATGATGTTCACTTGCTGAAAACAGCAGGAGGCCACATGATATGTGGTCCCATTCCCTCTCAAAGTGGGAAAGAAGCTGATATTGATTCAGTGGAAAATGTACTAGTTACGAGAATAACCGCTGATCATGTACCACAGCAAAAATTATCATTACTGGAAGAAATGAATGAACCAGTTGATAAGTTGTGGGATTTAGATGCGATAGGTATTGATGTAAATAAACCAAGCCCACAAGAGTCTCAGACTTATAACCAATATTTGGACACTGTCAAATATAAAGATGGACAGTATTGGGTTAGGTTACCATGGAAATTAAATCCACCACATCTGCCTAGCAATTATCGCATGGCTTTCGGACAGATGAAAGCACAAATACATGAGCTCAGGAAGAATCCAGAGTTACTGACTGTCTATGATAATATCATACAAGAACAGTTGGACAATAAATTCATTGAGGAAATAGTCGAAGATAAGTTGAAGACAAACGCTCATTATCTCCCGCACCATGGAGTCAGAAAAGATTCTGAAACCACTCCACTACGTGTTGTATATAATTGCAGCGCACGTGCAAATAAAGATGTAGCAAGTCTTAATGACTGTCTGATGACCGGACCCTCACTAACTGAGAAGCTTGGAGACGTGCTTATGAAATTTCGCACAAACCCATATGCCTACACGGCTGATATTTCCAAGGCTTTCTTAAGAGTAGGACTACAAGAAATAGATAGAGATTATACTCGATTCTTGTGGCCTGAAAATCCACATGATCCTCAAAGTCCTGTGAAAACTTATCGTTTCAAATCAGTATTATTTGGTGCAACATCCTCTCCATTCTTACTAGAAGCTACTCTAAATACACATTTGAAGAAATCTGAAAGTCCCTTCAAAGAAGTCTTAAAGAAAAGTTTCTATGTGGACAATCTTCAAGGTACTGTGAATAAAGAGGAGGATTTGAAATCCTTATACAGAGAAGCTAACAAGGAGATGAAAGAAGCAAATATGCCTCTAAGGATGTGGAATACAAATTCAAAGCAATTAAGGGAACTTATCAAAGAAGATTTCCCTGAAACTGAAATTCCTGATTGCAACAATATGCTGGGACTTAATTGGAACACACAGGAAGATACTCTGAGTCTCAAAAAGATAAACAATAAATCATGCAGTACACTCACTAAACGTAGTTTACTGTCAGAGGTATCACAATGTTTTGATCCTCTAGGACTCGTCTCACCAATTACCATAAAGGGTAAAATGCTTATGCAAGATGCATGGAAACTCAAAATTGGATGGGATGAGAACTTGCCTCTAGAAATGAGTCAAGCATGGGATGAAATATCCAAGGAGTTTAAACAACTTCATCAAATTAAATTTCCCAGACAAATAGGTCAAGAGGGAAACAAGTACACATTACATGTGTTCTGTGATGCGTCAACCAGAGGTTATGGCGCTGTAGCTTACATGAGTAATGCTGAAGGAAGTACACTAATTACTTCAAAGGCCAGGGTAGCACCCTTGAAGGTCAGAACAGTACCACAATTGGAACTGACAGCACTCTATGTAGGTACAAAATTAGCTGTCTATCTCAACAAAGTACTTGATCATCTCACTATTGAGAAAACCGTGATCTGGAGTGATAATGAGGCAGTTCTCCAGTGGTTAAGAAATAATAAGAGTAAGTTGGTCTATGTACAGAACAGAGTAGCAGAAATAAAAGAGATGCAGAGAGATTATCTCTTTCTTCACGTCTCTACCCAAGAGAATCCAGCTGACATGTTGTCACGTGGTGTCCCACTCAAGAAATTTGCGAATAATAAATTATGGCTCCACGGACCGAACTGGCTCTCTAATGGAAATAACTGGCCTCAGCAAAAAGCTCACATTATGCCAGAAGAAACAGTCTGCTTGAACACAGCAGAAATAAGTTGTGTAAATACTGCAGACACAACAGAAATAGTCATTGATGGATCTAAATACTCATCTTTGGGTAAACTCTTAAGAGTTACAGCTCTTGTCTTTAAATTCATTAAAGGAATAAAACCTGATTATGAATATCTTGAACCCATTAAATACTGGGTGAAACTAATACAGAAAGACGTTTTCTCTACAGAATATAAATTTCTAGAAACACAAGATAAATCCCCAAAGAAACCTGTTATGATTAATTCTTTAGGACTTTATCTCGACTCAGAAAAGATTATAAGATGTCGAGGAAGAATTCATAATTCTTCACTACCTAAAGAAGCCATACATCCAATATTGATCCCCAAGAATCATTGGCTAACAAAACTGATTTTGCAAAACGCCCACAGTAACGTGTTACATGGTGGGGTAGCTGACACACTTTGTCATATACGACAATCCTACTGGATACCTCAAGGTCGACAAAGTGTGAAAAAACAAATAAAGGACTGTATTACTTGTCGTCACTACGATATGCGAGTATGTCAGTATCCAGGTCCACCTCCATATCCCTCTGAAAGAGTTAGTCATATCACTCCATTTGAGGTGACAGGTGTAGATTACACTGGACCAATAATTTTAACCAAAACAGTTGACAAAGTTCCCATGAAGGTGTACATCTGTTTGTTCACTTGTGCTACAACTAGAGCAGTACATCTAGAAGTAGCCACTGACATGTCTGCTGAAACTTTTATCAAATTATTCAGAAGGTTTGCAGCCAGAAGGGCATGTCCCAGACTGATGATTTCAGACAATGCGACGAACTTTGTTGCTGGTGCTGCTTATATAAGCAAGATCTTTGATCAACCAGAAGTACAACAGATGCTGAATCAACGCAGATGTCGTTGGAGATACATTCCTCCTAAATCTCCATGGCACGGCGGATTTTATGAAAGAATGATCGGCATTGTAAAACGTTGTTTAAGGAAGACACTTCATCGTCAGAGAATAGACTTAGAAGAATTCCGTACAGTTGTGACTGAAATAGAAAATAGAGTCAACAACAGACCTCTAACTTATGTTACCGATGATCTGGACAATTTAGAAGTGTTAAGTCCATCTCATTTACTCCATGGCAGAAGGCTCGAACCTGTTCCTCCCATGAATGATAAAGAAATCATAGAGGATCCTACTTATTACGAACCTGAGCAACTCAGAAGTAAATTCAAACACCTTAATAAAGTGATTGAACATTGGGAGAAAATTTGGCGAGAAGACTATCTCACCTCATTGAGAGAACACTTCTATGGAGCTGGTGTTCCTGAAAATCATAAGTCCTTAAGACCTGGTGACATAGTGATTATCGACAATGATGGTCCGAGGTCCCAATGGCCACTTGGAAAAATTGTGACCATATATCCTGATGCAAATGGAATCATCAGGACAGTTGATGTTTTGAGCAAAGGTGTAGTGAATAAGCGGACAATAAATAAACTAGTGCCGTTAGAATTACACAGTGATGAAAACAAAATTAGTGATTCTCCAGACACCACACAGACTAAAGCTGTTCAGAAAAGACAAGCAGCAGTGGTGGCGAGTGAGAAAATTAAATTAATGTTAAGTGATGAATAGTTCACCTGCAGCGAACCTCCGCCGCCCCCCAGTGTGGAGAAAATTTCTCCAGGAGGGGGATATCAGCCCCCTTCAGCCCCCTTCAGCCCTTTCAGCCCTGAGGGGCCACTCAGAAGGGGCGAGCGTCTTGTTTACTGCTAGAGTGAGTAATTGATCACAGATGCTATGCCACGTAGTCAAATGACCTCTGCTCCTTGCAGCGGTGTTGCAACGTGTATTTTTATAAGAGACAGTACATCTCTTACTTAGCAGGACAATTAAGGAAAATCCTGCTCCCACTTTATTACCATAGTAAAAATAGTGTACATTGTTGTCTACGCTTAAGACAGCAAGAAACAAACATTCTGCTTTGCTTCATCGAGGAGGTGACAAGGATGCAAGGTACTAGGTCAGCGTTTTTTTTGTGTATTAGGGCAGTGACGGCATGGAGCACTGGGGCGTCTGGCAGACTATCTTTGACTCGACTACGAGTGACACTGACGCCAGGATAACCAACAAAGAACACTGATCTGTGCGTTAGTGTGGACAAAGTGTCTCACAAAACACGATAAACATAAGAGAGGTGTGATCAGCTTCTCTTGTGATACATTGTGAACAATAAAGACAAATCTTGTGGAACATAGTGTACCAGTGTGCGTTTCCTAGACAATGGAAGACGTGGACATCCAAGGACACTTCAGCTTCTATCAAGTCACCGATATCTGTCGAAGGTGTTGAGAACACCATAGCTCACGTTACAAAGAGCAAGGTATGTTACGAATTTCTTGTAGATCGGGGGATTGCGCAATTCTTGAGTCACAAGGAGTTTGTAATCAACCTATAATCGGCAGTAAGGTGTGGACTTTTGAGCCCAAACAAGTAAGTATTTCGTCAGCCATCATCGAATGAAATATGCTGACATAACACCCCCTAGGGGTAATTTATACTTACAAATTGTATCTCTTGACAGCCCACTGTTGTGATGGTTTCGACAGCTTCTAGACCTCGTCTGCAGGGGCGGCTGTGTAGACGATTTGCTGTCATTTATCAGCTAAGTGTTCATTATATATAGTTATAATAAACACAGCAGGTAAGGCCAAAAATTCTCAACACGCCTCCACTAAGTCACTTTCTAGGCTATTCCACGGCCTGACTACTCTATGACTGAAGAAATACTTCCTAACATCCCTTTGATTCATCTGAGTCTTCAACTTCCAATTGTGACCTCTTGTGTCTGTGTCCCATCTCTGGAACATCCCGTCTTTGTCCACCTTGTCTATTCCGCGCAGTATTTTATATGTCATTATCATGTCTCCCCTGACCCTCCTGTCCTCCAGTGTCGTCAGGCCGATTTCCCTCAAACTTTCTTCGTAGGACAATCCCCGTAGCTCTGGGACTAGTCTTGTTGCAAACCTTTGCACTTTCTCTAATTTCTTGACGTGATTGACTAGGTGTGGATTCCAAACTGGTGCTGCATAATCCAGTATGGACCTGACGTAAATGGTATACGGAGTCTTAAACGAATCCTTGCTGACCTATCGGAACGCTATCTGTAGGTTTGCCAGGCGCCCGTATGCTGCAGCAGTTATCTGATCGATATGCGCCTCAGAAGATATGCTCGGTGTTATACTCACCCCCAGATCTTTTTCCTTGAGTGAGGTTTGCAGTCTTTGGCCATCTAAACTATATTGTGTCTGCGGTCTTCTTTGCCCTTCCCCAATCTTCATGACTTTCCATTTGGCAGGTTTAAACTCAAGGAGCCAGTTGCTGGACCAGGCTTGTAGCCTGTCCAGGTCTCTTTGTAGTCCTGCCTGATCCTCATCCGATTTGCTTCTCATTAACTTCACATCATCTGCAAACAAGGACACATCTGAGTCTATCCCTTCCGTTATGTCGTTCACATATACCAAGAACAGCACAGCTTCTAGGACTGACCCCTGTGGAACCCCGCTTGTCACAGGCGCCCACTCTGACACCTCGTCACGTACCATGACTCGTTGTTGCCTCCCTGTCAGGTATTTACTGATCCATTGCAGTGCCTTTCCTGTTATATGTGCCTGATCCTCTAGCTTTTGCAGTAACCTCTTGTGAGGAACTGTGTCGACGGCCTTCTTGCAGTCCAAAAAAATGCAGTCGATCAACCCTTCTCTCTCTTGTCTTACTTCTGTCACCTTGTCATAAAACTCTAGTAGGTTTGTGACACAGGATTTTTCTTCCCTGAAACCGTGCTGGTTGTCAATTATACACTTGTGTGTGTGTGTGTGTGTGTGTGTGTGTGTGTGTGTGTGTGTGTGTGTGTGTGTACTCACCTAGTTGTACTCACCTAGTTGAGGTTGCGGGGGTCGAGTCCAAGCTCCTGGCCCCGCCTCTTCACTGATCGCTACTAGGTCACTCTCCCTGAGCCGTGAGCTTTATCATACCTCTGCTTAAAGCTATGTATGGATCCTGCCTCCACTACATCGCTTCCCAAACTATTCCACTTACTGACTACTCTGTGGCTGAAGAAATACTTCCTAACATCCCTGTGATTCATCTGTATCTTCAGCTTCAAACTGTGTCACCTTGTTACTGTGTCCAATCTCTGGAACATCCTCTCTTTGTCCACCTTGTCAATTCCTCTCAGTATTTTGTATGTCGTTATCATGTCCCCGCTATCTCTCCTGTCCTCCAGTGTCGTCAGGTTGATTTCCCTTAACCTCTCCTCGTAGGACATACCTCTTAGCTCTGGGACTAGTCTTGTTGCAAACCTTTGCACTTTCTCTTGTTTCTTTACGTGCTTGGCTAGGTGTGGGTTCCAAACTGGTGCCGCATACTCCAATATGGGCCTAACGTACACGGTGTACAGGGTCCTGAATGATTCCTTATTAAGATGTCGGAATGCTGTTCTGAGGTTTGCTAGGCGCCCATATGCTGCAGCAGTTATTTGGTTGATGTGCGCTTCAGGAGATGTGCCTGGTGTTATACTCACCCCAAGATCTTTTTCCTTGAGTGAGGTTTGTAGTCTCTGGCCCCCTAGACTGTACTCCGTCTGCGGTCTTCTTTGCTTTTCCCCAATCTTCATGACTTTGCACTTGGTGGGATTGAACTCCAGGAGCCAATTGCTGGACCAGGTCTGCAGCCTGTCCAGATCCCTTTGTAGTTCTGCCTGGTCTTCGATCGAGTGAATTCTTCTCATCAACTTCACGTCATCTGCAAACAGGGACACCTCAGAGTCTATTCCTTCCGTCATGTCGTTCACAAATACCAGAAACAGCACTGGTCCTAGGACTGACCCCTGTGGGACCCCGCTGGTCACAGGTGCCCACTCTGACACCTCGCCACGTACCATGACTCGCTGCTGTCTTCCTGACAAGTATTCCCTGATCCATTGTAGTGCCTTCCCTGTTATCGCTGCTTGGTCCTCCAGTTTTTGCACCAATCTCTTGTGTGGAACTGTGTCAAACGCCTTCTTGCAGTCCAAGAATATGCAATCCGCCCATTCCTCTCTCTCTTGTTGTACTGCTGTCACCATGTCATAGAACTCCAGTAGGTTTGTGGCACAGGATTTTCCGTCCCTGAAACCATGTTGGCTGCTGTTGATGAGATCATTCCTTTCTAGGTGTTCCACCACTCTTCTCCTGATAATTTTCTCCATGATTTTGCATACTATACATGTCAGTGACACTGGTCTGTAGTTTAATGCTTCATGTCTGTCTCCTTTTTTAAAGATTGGGACTACATTTGCTGTCTTCCATGCCTCAGGCAATCTCCCTGTTTCGATAGATGTATTGAATATTGTTGTTAGGGGTACACATAGCGCCTCTGCTCCCTCTCTCAATACCCATGGGGAGATGTTATCTGGCCCATTGCCTTTGAGGTATCTAGCTCACTCAGAAGCCTCTTCACTTCTTCTTCAGTTGTGTGCACTGTGTCCAGCACATGGTGGTGTGCCCCACCTCTCCGTGTGTGTGTGTGTGTGTGTGTCTGTGTCTGTGTGTGTGTACTCACCTAGTTGTACTCACCTAGTTGAGGTTGCAGGGGTCGAGTCCAAGCTCCTGGCCCCGCCTCTTCACTGGTCGCTACTAGGTCACTCTCCCTGAACCATGAGCTTTATCGTACCTCTGCTTAAAGCTATGTATGGATCCTGACTCCACTACATCGCTTCCTAAACTATTCCACTTCCTGACTACTCTGTGGCTGAAGAAATACTTCTTAACATCCCTTTGATTCATCTGTGTCTTCAACTTCCAACTGTGTCCCCTTGTGTGCGTGTGTGTGTGTGTGTGTATGTGTGTGTGTGTGTGTGTGTGTGTGTGTGTGTGTGTGTGTGTGTGTGTGTGTGTGTATGTGTCTGTCTGTCTGTCTGTCTGTCTGTCTGTGTCTGTGTCTCTGTGTGTGTATGTGAGTGCCCTGCCTCTTTGTTGGCTGCTACTGAGTTCACTCTGTCTTACCTTAGACAGACTTATCGTACCTCTTATAGAAATGTAGATCTTGCCTAGACTCCCCTTTCCAGCTCGTTTCACTTCCTCGCCATTTTAAGGCTGAAAGAATACTTCCTAACCTCTCTGTGATTTAACTGTTTTCAACTTGTAGTTGTGCTCTCCTTTTCCTGCTTCAAATCTCTCGTCTTTCCAATCAGCGTCTCTCAGCATTTTGTTCGTTATCAAACTGTCGCTAGCCCTTACTCGTAATTTGTGTGAGAGTGCAAGTGTGTGTGTGTGTGTGTGTGTGTGTGTGTGTGTGTGTGTCGTGCAATCACTTATTTACATTCACCCAGTTGTGGTTGCAGGTGTCTAGAAAGGAATAACACTATCTCTCTAGTGTAAGATATTGTTGAATCATGAAAAACTTGCGTCACGATGTGTACTCTGTGTATGTATTCACCTAGTCGTGGTTGCAGGAGTCGAATCATAGTTCCTGGCCCTGTCTCTTCACTGGTCGCCATTAGGTCCACTCTCTCTCGGCTCCAAGAGCTTTATCCTACCTCATCTTAAAGCTATGTGTGGATCCTTCCTCCATTACATCACTCTCCAAATTGTTTCACTTTCTGAAAGCTATAAGGCCGAAGAAATACTTCCTAACATCCCTATGACTCATCTGTGATTTCATCTTCCAATTGTGACCCCTTGTTGCTATGTTACATCACTGAAACATTATGTCCTTATACATTTTCTCAATTCCTCGCAGTATTTTATATATTCTCGTGTCTTCCCTATCCCACTTGTTCTGCAGTGTCGTCAGGTTAATTTCCATTAACTTCTCCACATAGGACATACCCCTCTGCTCTGAGCCTAACGTATACAGTGTATAGTTTCGCGAATGCCTCATTACTTAGATATCGAAACACTTCTTAGGTTTTCCAGGCACCCATGTGCTACAGTAGTTATTTGAATGATGTGTACCTGAGGAGCATTGCTCGGTATGATGTACTCTCCAAGATCCCTTCCTTGAGTGAGTTTTGCAGAATTTTCCCCCTAACCTGTACTCCGTCTGTGGTCTTCTTAGTCCTCCAAGCTTCATGATTTGCACTTGATGGGATTAAACTCCAGGAGCCATTTGTCTGACAAGGCTTTGAGCCTGTCCAGATTTCCGTGTAGTCTTACCTGATCCTCGTCCATTTGTATTCCCCTTATTCGTTTACACTGTATGTGGATTGTGACACCTCTGAATCCATCCTTTCCCTCATGTCATTCACATATACAAAAAATAGTACCGAACCTAGGACTGACCCTTGTGGAACCCCACTCGATACATGTGCCAACTCTGACAGCTCGTCGCATACCTTCGCACAGTTAGTTTCTTCCTGCCAGGTATTCCCTGATCTATTGAAGTGTTTTCCCTGCTTGATTATTTAGCATTTCAACCAGTCTCTCGTGTAATATTGTGTCGAAAGCTTTGTTACAGCCTAAGGAGATGCAGTCTACCCATCCCTCTCTCTCTCTCCTGTCTTACTTCTGTTACATTGTCGTAGAACTCGAATAGGTTTGTGATACAGAATTTCCCCTCCCTGAAGCCGAATGCTCAATCGCTCTTCTGATAATCTTCTCCATAACTTTACATACTATATAAATCATCGACACTGGTTTGTAGTTTAATGCTGCCTGTCTGTCTCCTTTCTTAAAAGTTGGGACCACATTTGCTGTCTTCCACATCTTAGGCGGTTCCACTGATTCAATAAATTTATTGAAGAATATTGTATGTGGAACACATAGCATCTGCTCCCTCTCTCAGGGCCCACAGAGAGATGTTATTTGGGCCACCACTTTCGAGGTATCTAGCTCACCTAGTAATTTCTTTACCTCCTCAGTTGCATGCAGTGTGTCCAGCACTTGCTAGTGTACCCCACCACCTCGCTTTGCTGGAATCCTTTCTGTCTCCACTGTGAATATTTCTCCAAATCTTGCTCTTAGTTCTTCACATACTTCCTGGTTGCTTCCTGTGAGTTTCCCTCCTGCGTTCATCAGCCTTATCCTTGACTATTCTTTTCCTCCTGTTTTCCTCCATTGCATGTGTGTGTATGTGTATGTGTGTGTGTGTGTGTGTGTGTGTGTACTCACCTAATTGTACTCACTTAATTGTGGTTGCAGGGATCGAGACTCAGCTCCTGGCCCCGCCTCTTCACTGAACGCTACTAGGGTCTCTCTCTTCCTGCTCCATGAGCTTTACCGTACTTCATCTTAAAGCTATGTATGGTTCCTGCCTCCACTACCTCACTTGCTAGACTATTCCAATTCCTGACAACTCTATGACTGAAAAAATGCTTCCTAACATCCGTCTGACTCGTCTGAGTCTTCAGCTTCCAATTGTGACCCTTTGTTTCTGTGTCCCCTCTCTGGAACATCCTGTCTCTGTCCACCTTATCTATTCCACGCAATATTTTGTATGTCGTTATCATGTCTCCCTAACCCTTCTGTCCTCCAGTGTCGTCAGGCCGATATCCCTCAACCTTTCTTCGTAGGACATTCCCTTGTGCTCCGGAACTAACCTTGTTGCAAATCTTTGCACTTTCTCCAATTTCTTGACGTGTTTGACAAGGTGTGGATTCCAAACAGGTGCTGCATACTCCAGTATGGGCCTGACGTACACAGTGTACAGTGTTTATAATGATTCCTTACTAAGGTGTCGGAGCGCTATTCTCAGGTTTGCCACACGCCCATATGCTGCAGCAGTTATCTGGTTGATGTGTGCTTCCGGAGACGTGCTCGGCGTTAGCTCACTCCGAGATCTTTCTCCTTGAGCGAGGTTTGCAGTCTTTGGCCACCTAGCCTATACTCTGTTTGCGGTCTTCTTTGCCCTTCCCCAATCTTCATAACTTTGCATTTGGCAGGGTTGAATTCGAGAAGCTAGTTGCTGAACCACATGTTCAGCCTGTCCAGATCTTTTTGTAGTCCTGCCTGATCCTAATCGGATTTAATTCTCTTCATTAACTTCACATCATTTGCGAACAGGGACACTTCTGAGTCTATCCCTTCCATCCTGTCATTCACATATACCAAAAATAACGCTGATCCTAGGATTGACCCCAGGGAACCCGCTCATCACAGGCGCTCACTGTGACATCTCATTACGTACCATGACTCGTTGTTGCCTTCTTGTCAGGCATTCTCTGATCCATTGCAGTGCCCTTCCTCTTATATGTATCTGATCCTCCAGCTTCTGCACTAATCTCTTGTGTGGAACTGTGTCGAAGGCCTTCCTGCAGTCCAGGGAAATGCAATCAACCCATCCCCTCTCTCTCATGTCTTACTTGTGTTACTTTGTCATAAAACTTAGAAGGTTTGTGGCAGAGGATTTGCATTCCATGAATCCGTGCTGGTTGTTGTTTATAAACTTGTTCCTTTCCACCACTCTCCTCCTGATAATCTTCTCAGTCTTGTTCCAAACCTTTGCACTTTCTTTAATTTCTTAACATGCTTGACCAGGTGTGGGTTCCAAACTTTTGCTGCATACTCCGATATGTGCGCCTAAGGAGATGTGCTCGGTATTATACACACCCCAGGATTCTTTTCCTTGAGTGAGGTATGTAGTCTTTGGCCCCCTAGTCTGTACTCTGTCTGTGATCTTCTTTGCCCCTATCTTCATGACCTTGCATTTGATGGGGTAAAATTCCATGAGCGAGATGCTGGACCAGGCTTAGAACCTGTCCTATCTGATCCTCATCCGATTTAATTCTCCTCATTAACTTCACATCATCTGCAAACAGGGACACTTCTCAGTCTATCCCTTCTGGCATATCATTCGCATATACCAGAAGCAATATTGGCCGTAGAACTGACCCCTGTGGAACACCGGTCGTCACTGGTGCCCACTCTGACATATCGTCACGTACCATAACTCGTTGTTGCCTGCTTGTCAGGTATTCTCTGATCCATTGTAGTGCCTTTCCTGTTATGTGTCTGATCCTCTAGCTTTTGCGCTAATCTCTTGTGTGGATCTTTTTCGAAAGCCTTCTTGGAGTCCAAGAAAATGCAGTCTACCCACCCCTTCTCACTTGTCTTACTTCCTTTACCTTCTCATGAACTACAGTATGTTTGTGACAAAAGAATTTTCCCTCCCTGAAACCGTGCTGGTTGTCGTGTATAAGTTAGTTCCTTTCTAAGTGCATTCCATACATGTCCGTGACGCTGGTCTGTAGTTTAATGCCTCATGGCTATCACATTTCTTGAAAACTGGGACTACATTTGCCATCTTCCACACCTTAGGCAGTTGCCCAATATCAACAGATGTTTTGAAGATTGTTGTTAGTGGTACACACAGCGTCTATGCTCACTCTCTAAGGACTCACGGAGAGATCATGACTGGTCTCACTGCCTTTGAGATATCTAGTTCGCTTAGCAGCGTCTTCACCTCCTCGGTTGTGTGTTTTTCCTGCAGCACTTATTGGCGTATCCTTTGTTGGGGTACCCCACCATTCTGGCTTTCTGGAGTCCTTCCTGTCTCTACTGTAATAACTTCTTCGTATCTCACGTTGAGCTCCTCACATACTTCTCGGTCGTATCTTGTGAACTCCCCTCTTTCTCTTTTCAGCTTGATTACCTGGTCCTTGACTGTTGTTTTTCTTCTGATGTGGCTATACAACATCTTTTGGTCATATTTGGCTTTCAGTGGTACGTCATTTTCGTATTGCCACTGGGCCTCCTCCCTTTTCTGTGTACGTATCTGCATTTTCGGATCGTCGACTAATCTCTTTATTTCTCCAATGAACTCAGTTTTTGCCTCTCTACATCTTTGGGTGAGCCAAGGGCTCTTTCTGGTCTTTCCATTATTTCTCTTGCCCTAACGAACCTCTCCTTTGACTCCTTGCATTTTGTTGTCACACAGTCCATTTTATTTAATGATTTTCCCACCAGTTCTTTTCCCACTGATCCTCTTGCAGGAAATTCCTCATCCCTGTGCTTCTCCCATCCTATTCCTGGTTCCCTCTCCACTTGTAACTCTACTATGTATTCGATGCTCAGAGCCACATGATCGCTAGCTTCAAAGGGTCTTTCATATGTGATGTCCTAGATGTCTGAACTACTTAAGGTGAATACGAAGTCCAGTCTTACTGGTTCATCTTCTTCTCTCTCTCTGGTAGTGTCCCTAACTTGTTGATGCATGAGATTTTCCAGTGCCAACTCCATAATCTTGGCTTTCCATGTTTTGGGTCCCACATGTGGCTCCAGGTTTTCCCAGTCAGTCTCCATGTGACTGAAATCACCCATAACTAGTAACTTTGCCCTACTCATATGAGCCCTTCTGGCCACCTCAGCTAGTGGGCCCACCATTGCTCTGTTGCTGTCTTCATATTCTTCTCTTGGCCTCCTGCTATTCTGTGGTGGGTTATACATCACTTCAATTACCACCTTAGGGCCCCCAGACTGAACTGTTCCTCTTTTTTAATCTCACCCATTTTGTAAATTATTCCCTACTTGTTTTTTGATGAGCAGCGAAGATCCTCCTACCTCTATCTATTCTCAGGCTCTGGTATCCTGATAGAAAGATCACATTCATTATCATCCCTGTGCATTTCGTTTCTGTGAGTGCTATGATGTCTGGGGACGTCTTGATTCTTTCATGCCACTCCTCATATTTATTTATTATTCTTTCCACATTTGTGAACCAAACCTTCAACTTCCGTTCTAATACTGTGGTCAAGGGGTTATTCTCAGGCTGGAAAAGTGGGAGACCTGTAGAGGTACTATGGTGGGTTGCTGTGGATGTGGAGTTTGTGGTGGGGGGGGGGTATGTCTTGCGGGTTTTAGGTTAGTCTGCTTGGTTGCAGTGGAGTTGACAGGGTTGAGGGCCTTCTGTAGGCGGTTCTGGGGAAGGTTCTATTTGCTCTTCCTCCTGAGTCTAGGTTCTCCTGCCCATGTCCATCCTTGCCTCTCTTTCCTCCTCGCACCTTTGTACCCTCTCTTTCAGTTTCTGCCTTTCTTCTCGTGTTGTGTCGTAGCTGAGGTACACCCACCAGTACGTCATGTGTCCCTTAGCTTTGCTTTCCCCTGCAGGATCCCGTTTTGCACCGTTTCAACTTGAAAATCACTTTGACTGGCAGGTTTCTTCCCTTTGAAAATCTTGCTATTCTCCGAAAATTTGACAACTGGGTCATGTCGTCTTTTTCCATTGCTTTCATGATACTTTCAATCACTTTTTTCTGCCCCTGACGTTTTGCTATGCAAGTTTCCCCTTCGGCTTCCTGGAGCCCATGAACAAAGACTGACCTCTCTCTTTCATCCTCCCACTGCATTTCTTTTTGTATCACCTGATCCGATTTAATTACCTCCATTGCAGCATTACTTTCTTCAGTCCCCTCTCTATCTGTTGCCCCTCTACCCAATTGCCTGTTATTTTCTCTCCTTGGCTTTTCCTGGGCACTGATGTGGTCTGTTAGGGCCACTCCATATAGCTTAGCTCTGTCGTTTCCTTCAGTCAACTAAGTAACTGTTACTGGTGTACTCCTCGCCTTTTCTCGGGATTCATGCTGGTCTATTTGTGGTTGCAGGGGTCGAGACTCAGCTCCTGGCCCCGCCTCTTCACTGATCGCTACTAGGTGCTCTGTCTCCCAGCTCCATGAGCTTTATCATACCTGGCCTTAAAGCTACGTACGGTTCCTGCCTCCATTACCTCACCTGCTAGACTAATCCTCTTCCTGACAACTACATGGCTGAAAAAATATTTCCTAACATCCTTTTGACTCATCTGAGTCTTCAGCTTTCAATTGTGACCCCTTGTTTCTGTGTTCCATCTCTGGAACATCCTGTCTCTGTCCACTTTGTCTCTTTTATGCAGTATTTTGTATGTCGTTATCATGTCTCCCCTAACCTTCCTGTCCTCCAGTGTTGTCAGACCGATTTCCCTCAACCTTTCTTCGAAGTACATTCCCCATAGCTCTGGAACTATCGTTGTTGCAAACCTTTGCACTTTCTCTAATTTCTTGAAATGCTTGACCATGTGTGGGTTCCAAACTGGTGCTGCATGCTCCAGTATGGGCCTGGCATGGAATGCTATTCTCAGGTTTGCCAAGCGCCCATAAGCTGCAGCAGTTATCTGGGTGATGTGTGCTTCCAGAGACGTGCTCGGTGTCATACTCACCCCAAGATCCCTCCTCAGTTGCGTGTATGTCATCCAGCACTTTTTGGTGTATTTCCTGTTGGTGTCCTCCTCTGTCCTCTCTTCCCAGAGTCCTTCCTGTCTTCACTGTGAATACTTTCTTAAATCTCTTATTGAGCTCCTCACAAACCTCTTGATATTTCGTGTGAGTTCCCCACCTTCTTTCCTCAGCCTGATCACCTGGTCTTTGACTGTTGTCTTTCTCCTAATGTGGCTATGCAGCAGTTTTGGGTCAGACTTGACTTTTGATGCTATGTCGTTTTCATACTGTCACTGGGCCTCTCTCCTTACCTGTGCATACTCGTTTCTGGCTCTTCTACTGATCTAGTTATTTTCTTGGGTCCTTTGCCTTCTGTACCTCTTCCATTCTCTAATGCACTTAGTTTTCGCCTCCCTACACCTTCGGGTAAACCAAGGACTCACTTTGGTCTTCCCATTAATTCTGTTGCCCTTGGTAATAAACCTTTCCTCTGCTTCCTTGCATTTTGTTGTGTGAGTTCCCCACCTTCTTTCCTCAGCTTGATCACCTGGTCTTTGACTGTTGTCTTTCTCCTAATGTGGCTATGCAGCAGTTTTGGGTCAGACTTGACTTTTGATGCTATGTCGTTTTCATACTGTCACTGGGCCTCTCTCCTTACCTGTGCATACTCGTTTCTGGCTCTTCTACTGATCTCCTTATTTTCTTGGGTCCTTTGCCTTCTGTACCTCTTCCATTCTCTAATGCACTTAGTTTTCGCCTCCCTACACCTTCGGGTAAACCAAGGACTCACTTTGGTCTTCCCATTAATTCTGTTGCCCTTGGTAATAAACCTTTCCTCTGCTTCCTTGCATTTTGTTGTTATGTATTCCATCATTTCATTCACTGACTTTCCTACCAGCTCTTTGGCCCACTTAAACTCCCACAGGAAGTTCCTCATACCTGTGTAGTCCCCCCTTTTATACTTTGGCTTTTTCCAATCGACTCCTATTATGCTCTCCACTTGCAGCTCTACTATGTAATCAAAACTCAGAACCACGTGATCGATAGCTCTAAGTGGCCTCTCATAGGTGATGTCCCCAACGTCTGAACTGCTCAGGCCGTCTTGCTGGTTCATCCTCCCCTCTCTCTCTAGGAGTACCCCTGACGTGTTGATGCATGAAATTTTCCAGTACCACATCCATCATCTTGGCTCTCCATGCATCAGGACCCCTGTGAGGGTCCAGGTTTTTCCAGTTGATCTCCCTATGGTTGAAATCACCCATAACCAGTAACTTTGCTCTGCATGATTGAGCTCTTCGTGCCACCTCAGCCAGTGTGTCCACCATCGCCCTGTTGTTCTCTTCATATTCCTCTCTTGGCCTCCTGCAGTTCTGTGGTGAGTTAGACATTACTGCCATTGTGGCTATGTAGTCACTTTCTCCAGTCTCGCCCACGCCTTCCGTTTCCTAAAAACTCCATCGATTTTTTATGAGTAGTGCAACCCCTCCTCCCCCTCTGCTCCTTCTGTCTTTCCTCAGGACCTGATATCCCGGTGGGAAGACTGCATCTGTTATTGTCTCAGTGAGTTTTGTTTCTGTGACTGCTATGATGTCTAGGGACGTTTCATTGATTCTTTCATGCCACTCCTCATATTTATTTGATAATCTATTTGCATTCGTGTACCACACCTTCAACTTCTTATCTATCACGGTGGTTCTGGGAAAATATTGGGGTTGGGGGAGTGGAAGCCCTAGAGGGGGGCCTATGGGGGTTTGCAGTGTGGGTGGGGTTTGTGATGGGGGTGAGGGCAGAGTGCCCATAGGGAGCTGCTGTAGGGGTAGGGTTTGTGATTTGTGGGGTGGGGGAGAGGGAACAGTGTGTGGGTGTTGGCTTAGATTGTTCAGCTGCATTGGGGTTATCGCAGTTTGGGTGGGGTTTGTGATGGGAGTGGGGGCAGAGTGCCCATAGGGGGCTGCTGTAGGGGTGGAATTTGTGATGTGGGGGGTCGGGACAGAGGGAACATTGTGTGGGTTTTGGTTTAGATTGGTCAGTTGCTTTGGGGTTGTCATGGTTGGAGTCCTTCTGCGAGTGTTTCTGTAAGGTGTGTTTGCCCTTCCAGATGAGTCTGGGATCTGCTCATCTTCATCAATGCATCTCGTTCATCCTTTCGTTTTTGCACCATCTCTCTCAGTGTCATCCTTTCTTCTTGTGTTCTGTCGCGATCGAGGTACACTCTCTGGTACAGTTGATTGTCCTTCAGTTATGCTTTCTCCTGCAGGATCCTTTTTCGAGCTGATTCCGCCTTGAAAATTATCTTGACTGGCCGTTTCCTTCCACTCACAAACCACCCAATTCTCTGAAAATTTGTCACCTGTGTATATGTGTGTGCATATGTGTGTGTGTGTGTGTGTGTGTGTGTGTGTGTGTGTGTGTGTGTGTGAGTGTGTGTGTGTGTGTTTGTGTGTGTGTGTGTGTGTCCCCGTGTGTGTGTGCTTTTTTATTTTGTGTGTGTGTGTGTGTGTGTGTGTGTGTGTGTGTGTGTGTGTGTGTGTGTGTGTGTGTGTGTGTGTGTGTGTATGTGTATGTACTGGCATAATTGTGGTTTCAGGGGTAAAATATCATTTCGTGTCCACTCCTCTTTGCTGGCGGGTAGTAATTTTCTTTTCTCCTTGCTGTGTTAGCCCTATCACACCTATTCCTAACGCTATATATGAATTCTGCCTCTTCCATTTCGGTGTCTAAGTCCTTCTACTTCCTGACAACTCTAATTCTAAATAAAAGTTTTTCTTAAAGTCCCTGTGACTCATATGTGCAGTTAATGTCCAGTTTTGATCTTGTATACCCAAGATCCGCCTCTCAAACCCTTCCTTACCAACGTAGGTTTCTTATTAGTGCTGCTTACTTCAACCTGGGCCATACATATACCGTGTCTAAAGTAGTGAATGCCAATATACTATGCTTAGGAATTAATTTTTTTCCTTCATGGTCTCCTCTACTGATGTATGGTTTATCCCTTCCTTCATTTTCTGTATTTCTCACCACATTCAGTGCATGGCCACTACACCAAGAGGACATTCATACTCGATGACCCTTACGTCATAGTCACTTAAGGTTAAACACAATTTCCTACCTCAGTAGTTGGTCACTTAAAGGAGAGTTTTAAGCTTCTATCACTTGCAGATGCTTTACTCTCCTTGTTTCTACTCCTCCATGTGGTTCTGGACTTTCCCGTTTTATTTATTTATTTTCTTTTAGGCTGAAATTTAACTATGTTTTGTATTGTCCATGTTGACTGTTCTAGCTACCTTGTCTAATTATTTTCCTCACATTCCTGTCTGGGTCTCCGCGGGTTCCTCAGTATTGATCATCCCCATTACGTAGTCATTTGACTCTTCCTCATTTATTCAGTTCATCTCCTCAAAAATCTACTGGTTCCCGATTAGCAACACTACTCCTCCACCTGCTCCGCTTCCTCTGTCTTTTCTCATTAACTGATATATTTCTAAGAAAATCACATCTGTAATTACTTCTGTGATTACAGATGGGGATGCCTCCACTATTCCCTCGTTCCTTTTATTGCTCTTATTTGTTATCCCATTTACAATAGTTTAAGCCGTCTACGCTTTCCATTCTGTTATTGTACTCGGGTTTTGGGGGCTTCTTGTCCATTTGTCATTGGAAGAGTGGATATAGGTTAGGGTGGAGAGCAGGGGTAATTGGTAATGGCTGGTTGTAGGGGTGGATCTTGCAATGGAAGAGGGTAGGGCTATACGTTTTGGGTAAGGGAGGATGGATAGCAAAGAAGAAAGTTGGAGGATAATGTATAGAATAAGGGGTTTGTGAAAAAGGGGTTAAGGATGGGTGTGTAGATGACGCAGACAGGGTTCGAGAATGGTTTGTTCTGATTTATTGTGTTTGAGTATAATGGGGGATGGGGATTTAAAGGACTTTTTGAGTTAAAACTCGTTTTTACACTGAGGAAAATTTCCAAACAGTGGGTCTCACTGTGCTGTCCACGGTAGGTGGGGTCTCTGGCCTCATCGTGGGGTCCACTGTAGGTGGGGCTTCTGGTCTCACCGTGGTGTCCACTGTAGGTGGGACTTCTGGTCTCACCATGGTGTCCACTGTAGGTGGGGCTTCTGGCCTCATCGTGGGGTCCACTGTAGGTGAGGCTGCTGGTCTTACCATGATGTCCACTATAGGTGGGTCTTCTGACCTCATAGTGCGGTCCACTGTAGGTGGGGCTTCTGGTCTCACCGTGGTGTCCACTGTAGGTGGGGCTTCTGGTCTCACCGTGGTGTCCACTGTAGGTGGGACTTCTGGTTTCAAAGTGGTGTCCACTGTAGGTGGGGCTTCTGGACTCACCGTGTTGTCTACTGTAGATGGGGCTTCTGGCCTCCCCGTGGTGTCCACTGTAAGTGGGGCTTCTGGTCTCAACGTGGCGTCCACAGTAGGTGGGGCTTCTGATATCACCATGAAGTCCACTGTAGGTGGGACATCTGGTTACACCGTGGTGTCCACTGTAGGTGGGGCTTCTGGTCTCACCGTGGTGTCCACTGTAGGTGGGGTCTCTGGTCTCACAATGGTGTCCACTGTAGGTGGGGGTTCTGGTCTCAATGTGGTGTTTGCTGTAGGTGGGGCTTCTGGCGTCCCCGTGGTGTCCACTGTAGGTGGGGCTTCTGCTCCCACCGTGGGGTTCAGTGCAGGTGGGGCTTCTGGTCTCACCGTGGTGTCCAATGTAGGTGAGGCTTCTGGCCTCACCGTGGTGTCCACTGTAGGTGAGGCTTCTGGTCTCACCGTGGTGTCCACTGTAGGTGGGGCTTCTGGTTTCAATGTTGTGTTTACTGCAGGTGGGGCTTCTGGCCTCCTCGTGGTGTCCACTGTAGATGGGGCTTCTGGTCCCACCGTGGCATCCACTGTAGGTGGGGCTTCTGATCTCACCGTGATGTCCACTGTAGGTGGGACATCTGGTCACACCGTGGTGTCCACTGCAGGTGGGGCTTCTGGTCTCAATGTGGTGTTTACTGTAGGTGGGGCTTCTGGCCTCCCCGTGGTGTCCACTGTAGGTGGAGCTTCTGGTCCCACCGTGAGGTCCATTGCAGGTGGGGCTTCTGGTTTCACCGTGGTGTCCACTGTAGGTGGGACTTCTGATCTCACCGTGGTGTCCACTCTAGGTGAGGCTTCTGGTTTCACTGTGGTGTATACTGTAGGTGGGGCTTCCGGTCTCACCGTGGTGTCCACTGTAGGAGGGGCTTCTGGTCTCCCCGTGGTGTCAAGTGTAGGTGGGACTTCTGGTCTCACCGTGGTGTCCACTGTAGGTGGGGCTTCCGGTCTCACCGTTGTGTCTATTGTAGGTGGGACTTCTGGTCTCACCGTGGTGTCCACTGTAGGTGGGACTTCTGGTTTCACCGTTGTGTCCACTGTAGGTGGGGCTTCTGGTCTCACCGTGGTGTCCACTGTAGGTGGGGCTTCTTGTCTCAACGTGGGGTCCACTGCAGGTGGGGCTTCTTGTCTCACCGTGGTGTCCACTCTAGGTGGAGCTTCTGCTCTCACCGTAATGTATACTCTAGGTGGGACTTCTAGTCTCACCGTGGTGCCCACTGTAGGTGGGACTTTTGGTCTCCCCGTAGTGTCCACTGTAGGTAGGGCTTCTGGTCTCACCGTGTTGTTCACTGTACGTGGGGCTTCTGGCGTCCCCTTGGTGTCCACTGTAGGTGGGGCTTCTAGTCTCACCATGATGTCCACTGTAGGTGGGACTTGTGGTCTCACCGTGGTGTCCACTGTAGGTGGGGTTTCTGGTCTCACCTTGGTGTCCACTGTAGGCCTGGCTTCTGGTCCCACCGTGGGGTCCACTGTAGGTGGGGCTTCTGGCCTCCCCGTGGTGTCCACTGTAGGTGGGGCTTCTGGTCTCACAGTGGTGTCCACTGTAGGTGGAAACTTTTGCTCTCACTGTGATGTCTGCTGAAGGTGGGACTTCTGGTCTCACCGTGGTGTTCACTGTAGGTGGGGCTTCTGGTCTCACCGTGGTGTCTACTGTAGGTGGGGCTTCCGGTCTCACCGTGGTGTCCACTGCAGTTGGGGCTTCTGGTCTCATCGTGGTGTCCACTGTAGGTGGAAACTTTTGCTCTCACCGTGATGTCTGCTGTAGGTGGGACTTCTGGTCTCACCGTGGTGTTCACTGTAGGTGGGGCTTCTGGTCTCACCGTGGTGTCTACTGTAGGTGGGGCTTCCGGTCTCACCGTGGTGTCCACTGCAGTTGGGGCTTCCGGTCTCACCATGATGTCTACTGTAGGTGGGGCTTCTGGTCTCACCGTGGTGTCCACTGTAGGTGGGGCTTCTGGTCTCTCCGTGGTGTCCACTGTAGGTGGGACTTTTGGTCTCAGTGTGGTGTCCACTGTAGGTGGGGCTTCAGTACTATCACTGAGTTCACTGGTTCTTAACCTCTTATTCCCTCCCTCAGATGTTCTCTCTCCTGTAACGTTCTGTCCCGGTAGAGAATCACACGTGGATAAATATCGGTCCTCTTCAGCAGTCGTTTCCATCTCAAAATCTGATCTGGTGCTATAACTGATGTAAGTGTCAGTTGACCGGTTGTTTTTTGTCCCTCTCTATTCAATGAACAGTGTGGCAGAAAAAAAAATCTCATTAGCTGTCGTCTCTTCATCCTCACAAAGGCCATGAATGATACAGCCGCCGCCTCGCGCCCCTCCCCCGCCCCTTCCCGCTTCCTTTCCATCCTGAGCTCATTGTCTTCTTCTATGAGTTGCTTTACTGCTCTTCGTACCATCTTCACCTGGTTTACCGAGAACATTGCTATAAAAACCTTCCCTGCCTTCCTCTGCCCTCCTTCTAGCTCTCAGTCTGTTGTAATTGGCACTATTTCCCATTATCCCCTCTAGCTCATCCATCTTTTTTTTTTTTTTTTTTTTAGATCTTCCAGGAGAAACATCTTTTCCTCAGCAGTAATGGCCTTTTTTTTATTGGGTTTTACCTGCTTCGAATACTGCTTTCACCTTATCATTCATCTCTATGCGATAATAATATCACGTGTTCGAACTCAGTCATCAAGATTTCTCTCTGTGTCCACAGACTTCCTGGTTTTATTGACTTCATCCCAGTTTATTTGAGCTCTAGTTTCCAATTTCTCTTATCTTGAGATTTGCCATTGCTGATAGCAGGAAAAAAAAATCTTATTCCCTGCCCATGGGCTTGTGTAAACGTATCTATGTGCGTGTGTTTGTGCGTGTGGGTACGAGAGTACATCCCTTTTCGCATGGTTGTACGTGCGTACCCGAGGGTGTGTGAGTGAGGATGATCACTGTTTGAGGTTTATTGTATAGCAATCTTCTAGCTCACTCCCATCCTCTCGCTCTCTCTCTCTCTCTCTCTCTCTCTCTCTCTCTCTCTCTCTCTCTCTCTCTCTCAACTAACACACTAATAATACTAACCTTTTGTGGCATGCAAAGAGTACGTAGCCTTTATTCGGCGCATGTACACACCCTCATTTACAGGCTATCTTCCCCAACCAGCGAACCAGGTGACTGAGGGTTGACGATGGGGCCCCGTCGTTCAACCAGTACCCAGGTTCCAGCCAATGAGAAGATGGTTTTGGCAATCGCAGAGGTTATGTGGGTACCACTCTCCTGTCTGCCCTTGTCATTCCCATTCTAGAGCTGGTTGAAGCACGGTCTGCTCTCTAGTGGCTTCTATTCTGCCTTGCTTACCGTGGAGTGCACTAATACCTATCACTGTACATAGTGTATATAGTGTACATACTTTTGTTCTAAATTGGTGAAGGATAATACAAGTCAAAGGTTTTCTGCTGTTTATTTTGCTCCCTTTACACTCAGGATAACAGGCCATTTGGACTCCTGGGTTGTAATATGGGTAGCCTGTCCGAGAGCTGGAGCTGGACTTAGAGTAAGGGTTGAGCTTAGGGTGAAGCTGGAAGCAGGAACATTGTGTAGCTTGCTGTCTGGCATTGCATTAGCTTTGCCAACGCTTTACAAACTTTGCGTGTCAGTTGCTTTGCTATGGTCAGCCTTGCTATTGTGTGATCATTCAACAGCTCGCTACTAGCTTGTTCGGTGTGAAGATTTTGCAGTCAGCTTTGCTATTGCGTATCCACCTTGTATGCGTATTCTGCAATCGTACTGTGCATAGCTAAGCGTGTTCTGCAAATAACGTGTTACGTTGGGGTATTCTGCAATCGTACTGTGCATAGCAAATAACTTATACATTGTGGTATGCCACCTAGACGAGTCAGACGTCTGGTGTCGGCATATACTTTGTTTAACCTACCTAAATTGTCCCTACAGCGTTGTTGGCAAATTGCTCGTTTCATTGGCATTGATTACGAACCCACTCTCACAGCTGCGCAACTGCGTTCACTGATCACTGACAAACTTCGAGAACAAGAGATGGCACATCAGACTCCACCCACTACGGGAGCTAAGGAAAAAACTCCTATGTTCTCGCAGGAGGAAGATGATATATCAACGGAGCAAAATCGCCAGTCTAGTGCAGCAGGGTTGTCTCAAGGTGAATCAGCGGCGTTGGCACTTGAGCTGGCAAAAATCAATCTTGAGCAGACTAGGGAACAGAGAGCATTTACAAAAGAAGAATTTGATAGGGAAAAAGAAAGGAGGCAGTTTTCGCATTCTGTAAATGACTTTAGTTTACAGAAAGCAGTGCAGCTTGTTCCCCGCTTCAATGAGGCTGAACCAGAACAATTTTTCGAAGCTTTCGAAAATCAGGTTCGAGCCTTGAGGTGGCCGGAACAGCACTGGACATCGTTGGTTCACACAGCATTGTTTGGTAAGGCACAGGAATTTACGTCAGTGTTAAATGACACTGATTTTTCCGATTATAAAGTAGTGAAGACCACAGTGTTGGGAGCATGTGCTTGTATCCCAGCTAAGTATCGGAAGTTTTTTAAGTTAGGCAGACGACAGCTTGGTCAATCCCTGGTTGATTTTGTGCGACAGTAGACCAAAGCTTTTACCAGCTGGTATAAAGCAAGTGGTGTTGCTACCTTCGATGATCTTGTGCAGCTTATTCTGATTGACAACCTGCTGAAGTCTGTGGGACCAGAGGTTCGAGTCTTTCTGCAGGATCGTGACTTGTCTTTCTGCAGGATCGTGACTTGTCTTTCTGCAGGATCGTGACTTAACCACTACATTGGAGGCAGCCAGGTTGGCTGATACCTTTGAAACTAACCGCTCCTTGTCCGAGCGGTCCTATGTCTCTTTTCAACAGCCTGGCATGAGCAGAGATCGTCAACCTTGGAGAATGAAGTGCCAGCCGGAGGGAGAACGTCTACGTCAGCCAACTAAGTCACCTGGTGAGAGACAAACTACTCAACATGGTGCATCTCGACAACAGTATCCAGAGAGACACCAGCCAGAGCGACACCAGTTGCAACGTCAGCAGGGAGTTAAAGGCAAACCTGTCGTCTGCTACATGTGTAACCAAGTAGGTCACATCCGTCCCAACTGCCCCCACAAACCCCAACTCATTGGGAAAATCTCTAATATCCCTAGTAACATGTCCCTGAGAGAAGTAGAAAAAGGGATGGCCTCTTATTACTGTGAGAGTCTTATTTCCCTTCAGGAAAACTCCGAAACAACTGAAGTCAAAACCTTTAGAGATACTGGAACATATTGCTCACTTATAAGAGAGGGAATATTACCCATTTCAAAGAACACGTCCTTGAATTCCTCTGTTTTATTGGAAGCATTTGGAGGAGCTATATATTCTGTCCCTTTGCATAAAATTTATGTACGATGCAAATATTACACTGGGTACTTGACTGTGGGTGTATCCAAAGGATTCCCCATGAAAGATGCCATGTTATTACTGGGTAATAACATTACCACTGCTAGTGTATGTCCTGAACCCATAATGATTAATTCTTCCCCGGTGGTGGCCATAACTCGGGCAACATCCCAAGGGTTGTCTGGCGAGAATGTTGACCTATCCTTGGACGACTCCGATCTCGGAATAGCCACATTGTTTTACGAGGAAAACTGGCCAGAGCCTCGTAGATCAAGTGAACAGACCCAGATCAAGCCTTCCTATTCCAGGGTTGCAGGATTGCCAGATATCTCTGTTTCCATGCCCGAGAGACTGTCCTTCCGGGAGGAACAACGAAAGGATCATTCTTTAAATTTCGCTTTTCAGGCAGCCATGGGTAAGTCCTCTTTGGATCATCCGGTCAAATATGAACTTAAAAATGACTATTTGATCTGCACTGAGACTGGTAAGGAGATAGAGGGCCGGCAATTGTCTGACAGGTTAGTAGTTGAAATAAAGTTTAGACCTCAAATATTGAATATAGCTCATAATACTTCATTAGGAGGTCACTTAGGAATTACTAAAACCTTATATAGAATCACAAAAGAATTTTATTGGCTAAAATTAAAGCAGGATGTGAAGAATCATATCCGGTGTTGCAGAGAATGTCAGCAAGTAGGGAAACCTGGACATTCCATTAAACCTATACCTGCTGATGGAGAACCTTTTGCAGATTTAATTATAGATTGTGTAGGTCCACTACCTTGGTCAAAGTCGGGAAATCAGTATTTATTTACCATTATGGACAGAGTAACTAGATACCCTAAAGCAATTCCCATGCGAAGTATTAATACTAAAGCTATTCTCAAAGCTTTAACAAGATTTATTTCTTGTTTTGGCATTCCTAAAACTATTCAAAGTGATCAAGGTACTAGCTTCACTGCCAAAGCATTTAGGAAAGCATTAACTAGGTTAGGGATAATCCAAAACTTATCCACTGCCTATCATCCTCAGTCCCAAGGCGCCTTGGAAAGATTCCATCAGACGTTAAAAACCATGATGAGAGCTTTTTGCATGCATTTTCCTACAGATTGGGATGAATCATTACCTTTGTTGCTGTTCTCAGAACGAGAAACGGTGCAAGAGTTTACCGGGTTTAGTCCGTTTGAGCTGATCTTTGGGCACAATGTACGAGGTTCTCTTCGGGTGCTCAAAGAAGGATGGATGGGAGAAAACGTTAGTTCTACACTCTACAACCCGTCTTCAAGGTTCCAGGTGGCACGTCAGTTAGCCAAGGCTAACCTAATGGCAGCTCAAAATAAGAAGAAACAGAGGTATGACAAATGCACAATTCCGCTCCTTCCATCCAGGAGACAAGGTGTTGGTGCAGGAACCTATACCTGGCCACACCTTGAAAGCTAGATTTACGGGACCTATGCCAATTGTAAGTAAATTATCTGATGTAAATTATGTGGTATCTCCCCTTGATAAGACCTCGAAAACTAAAACTTACCACATTAATCAATTAAAATCTTTTCATACACCAGATAAAGTCCCAGTAATGACTCTGTCCTCTTCCTCTGAGGACGACTCTGACTCTTTGCACTCTATTTCTGAAATTAATGGGGCTGTCTGAAACTCAAGCAACAAGTTTAACTGCGCTTCTACAGTCATATCCTGATATTTTTTCGGATGTGCCGAAAAAATGTACGTTAGGTTATCATGATGTAGATGTGGGAAACTCTAAACCTATTAAACTCTCCCCCTACAGAGCTAATCCTGAAAAGCAGAGACTACTTCAGCGGGAAGTAGAATTTCTGTTAGAGCATGGTTTAGTGGATGAGTCGTCTAGTCCATGGGCTTCACCGTGCATCCTTGATAAAAAAGCTGATGGAGGATTTCGTATGTGTACAGACTACCGTAAGGTGAATGAGGTCACAATCACAGATGTTTACCCTCTTCCTCGTCTGGATGACGTAATCGACTTTGTGGGTAAGGCTACTTTTCTATCCAAGTTAGATCTCCTTAAAGGTTACTATCAAGTACCTTTGACGGATAAGGCGAAGGAAATCTCTGCCTTCGTAATTCCAGGGGGTCATCAATATACAGTTACCCCCTTCGGAATGAAAAATTTCCCCTCTTCATCCATCAGGCTATTAAAGGACTTGAAGGCACGGGAGCGTACCTGGATGATATTGTTGTGGTGTCTGATACTTGGGATCAACACCTATTTAGGCTTAAGGCTCTTTTTGAGACCTTTCAGAGTTCCCATTTAATTGTTAATTTATCTAAGTCTTCCTTTGGCCAGGCTACTGTTACTTTTCTAGGCCATGAAATAGATAGTGGTAAAGTTGCTCCTAAACTTGCTAAAGTTCTTGCCATTAAAGGTTATCCAGTTCTATATGATAGGAAATCTCTTCAACGTTTCCTAGGCATGATAGGATTTTACAAAAGATTCTGTAAGAATTTCTCAGATATTGTAGCCCCTCTTACCTCTCTTACCAGTCACAAAGTTCCCTTTATTTGGACTTCAGTTTCTCGAGATGCTTTTGACAAAGCAAAAAGATTATTGTGTACTGCACCTATTCTTTTGTCTCTAGACTTCTCCAAACCTTTCTCATTACAGGTTGATGCTTGTGAGTCTGGGGTTGGGGCAGTACTATTGCAAAACGGGGACAAGGAGTTGCAGCCTGTAGCCATCTTCTCTGCAAAGTTCCAGCCTCATCAGAGGGCTTAATCTACCATTGAAAAAGAAGCCCTCGCGCTCGTACTGGCTTTGGAGCACTTTGATGTATACGTGGGACAAACTTCGCAGGTGCTCACTGTCTGCAGTGATCACAATCCTCTAGTGTATCTCCAAACCATGAAGAACCACAACACAAGGCTCATGCGATAGACGCTAAGACTGCAACCATATTTTCTGAGAATTGTACATATTGCCGGCAAAGAAAATATGTTGGCAGACTCTTTATCAAGAGTCTAACAATATTATTTATAATAATTATATATTAGGTTAGGATGTGTTAGGTTACTTGTGGTAACCCCTTCCAAGCTCTTTCTTTTTATCCCCTGGTGTGGGGTTTTTTTTTTTTTTTAGTGAGGGGATGCGGGCTACCGTCCGCCCGTGTCTTGGACCTAAGTTAGCCCGACTTTCTGCTGTCTCGCTCTGAGTTTAGGGTTTGGCTTTTTGTCACGAGAAAAGCTGAGCTCTATCTAAGAGTTGGATGGTTAAGAGGAAAGGCGGTCCCATTATTTTGTGCCATGGCGGGACGGTTACCATTGGGAGGTAGAAGCCTAATCCTGAGCCTTTTCGGGGTGGGGGTGTGGCATGCAAAGAGTACGTAACCTTTATTCGGCACATGTACACACCCTCATTTACAGGTTATCTCCCCCAACCAGCAAACCAAGTGACTTAGGGTTGACGATGGGGCCCCGTCGTTCAACCAGTACCCAGGTTCCAGCCAATAAGAAGATGGTTTTGGCAATCGCAGAGGTTATGTGGGTACCACTAATACCTATCACTGTACATAGTGTATATAGTGCACATACTTCTGTTCTAAATTGGTGAAGGATAATATTACACACTGGATAATATTACATACAGGATAATACACACTGGTACACATGGGATACATTAAAGTACTGACAGTTACACGTCCCACTGCCAGTGTAGTTGATCAAGAGTTCGTGCCAGCGAGGCGCTACTACTGTATCAGTGTCATGTCTAATCCCCTGCCACTTTGTACGTATGTTTGTGCAGAAGTATGTAATGCACATTTATGCATGTATGCATGTTGGAAGGCATGCGTATGTATCTGCAAGAATATATACGTTTGTATGTATGTATTGCATGTATGCATTTATGAGTGTGCTAGTGTATTGTGCATATGTATTCATGTGTATATGTATGCAATTGTATAAGTATGATGTGTATATGTATACATGGATATATTACATGATGTGTGTATGCTTACATTTATGAATGTAAACTTTTATTTGAATGTGTTTACGTATATGTTTATGAATGTATGTTTTGTATGTATGTATATTTGTTTGAATGTATGTATGTTTGAATGTATGTATGTGTGAATGTATTTATGAATGTATGTATGAACGTATATATGAATGTTTACTTATGAATTAATATATGTATGCATGTTTAAAATAGTTGTTATATTTTTCACATTTACGGATGCATACTTGTGTATGTGTATTAATATGAGTATGTGTATATCTATACACTTATCACTATTACTACCGCCATCACCACTATCCTCCCCACACTCATCACCATTACCATCATCACGTGGCTATGTATATATGTGAATCTATAACCAATACTAATGTACAGTAAGGTAATTGCTCAAAGATATCTGAAACTGTAATGTCAATCAAAAGAGAATCTTTAAAGAAATCTCGTGAAAATCAGTTTCAGGAATTGACTATAAAATTGAGCAGATCAATTGCACACTTCACTTGTTCAACGAACCTTCACCTTGCAATAGCTGACCTGGGTTTGGAAATTTGAAGCCGAATGGATAAACTGTTCTGAAGTTATAAACGGAAGCTAAAGACAGAATGGACAGCCTTGGCATACGTTGTGGAGTACTGGAAGTGTCACTTAATATATTTAAGCTTTCTTTTTTTTCAGTCGTGTTAGTTTTGAAATCCTCTACAATCATGTAAAATATAATTTTGCTCTTTCAAAACTCTTCAGTTGTATAAATATTCATTTTTTTTAATTATTTATTGCATTGAGAAATTTGCTTAAACTTAACTACTGTAAAATGATTGGGCTCTCTCCTGACAGTAAGATGCATCAGCTGTTAAATAAGGACACCAGTCAGGTTAAAAGGCATACATTGTTACAGTGATAATTAAATGGAAATAAAAATTTCAGTCATTTATACAATTATATTCTCAGATTTGTCCCTATCAACCTGTATTTATGTCACAAAATTAGAAGGAACATTATTTGAATGAAGCTACACCACTGAGGATTCTGGATGTTATTCGTACTATTCCAGGATTCTCGGAATGTGTTCAGTAACTTTGGATGTCGGGCATCTGCACATGTCAGTTGTTCCTAGAATCTGGTGCTTGTTACCATTCACAAGCGTACAAAATTTGAATCCGATTGGAGGAGGGATTCTCGAGTTATATGCAAAATAAAATCGATAAGAATAAGGAATAATTAATATGAAAACATTAGGTCCTTTCGGGTACATCTAGTTGGCACTACAGGTACTGCTGTCGCTTTCCGATCCTAGGAAGATATTGCTCAGAAGTTGCATTATCAAGGTATTAGCACTGAAATGTTACAACTAATAAGATGCGACTCACGGAAATTATCGCATGTCAAACAACACCTAAATTCTTACATTTTCCCCCCAAAATAAAAATATTAAATGGGCGCAAACTTCTCCGTAGAAAGACTAACCTACTTTTAAGAAACTATAGTAACTACGGAATAAGTATTTAAAAATGTAAGTCAGTAAGTTTTATGTAACCTTAGTGTACATAACATACCAATTTTTAGCAATGACCTTGAGACAACAAAGATTTTATAGACACGTTAAAGTACATCAAGTTGATTTAACGTACGATACCCAAATATTTCTGCTCAGAAGAGACCTTCAATTATTTCACAAAAACTATTTTTATTAATAAAACTGACACGTGATAACTTACTCAACATCAAGACATTTTTTACTTTGAAGAAAATACATCAGCACTGAAAGTTTAAAACTAATCATAAGATACATTTTCCAGTTATTCCGCAGAATACAACATAATTTGTATCTACATACCTTAAAATATCCCTGAAACGTTTCATCAGTTTAATACCATAATTCAGCCATTGAAAATTATGCTATTGGGGGTCACGTAGCGCTTGTGGAATGGAAAGTATTCTATATCAGTCCAGACACGGAGAACATGGTTCTGATACTTGGTATCAGAAGTCCCTCACCAGCATCATGGCAAAATGTCTTCTACGCACTAATCTTCTTCTGGGTGGGATTCGTGAGTGCTGTCATCATCAATCACACGATTGCTGTCTTCATCAATCACACGAGTGCTGTCTTCACCAATCACACGAGTGCTGTCTTCATCAATCACACTAGTGATGTCTTCACGAAACACACGAGTGCTGTCTTCACCAATCACACGAGTGCTGTCTTCACCAATCACACGAGTGCTGTCTTCACCAATCACACGAGTGCTGTCTTCATCAATCACACTAGTGATGTCTTCACGAAACACACGAGTGCTGTCTTCACCAATCACACGAGTGCTGTCTTCACCAATCACACGAGTGCTGTCTTCACCAATCACACGAGTGCTGTCTTCACCAATCACACGAGTGCTGTCTTCACCAATCACACGAGTGCTGTCTTCATCAATCGCACGAGTGCTGTCTTCATCAATCACACTAGTGATGTCTTCACGAATCACACGAGTGCAGTCGCCACCAATCACACGAGCGCTGTCCTCACCAATCACACGAGTGCTGTGGAGAAATTTTCTCCAGGAGGGGGTATCAGTCCCCTTCAGCTCCTTTCAGCCCCTTTCAGCCCCTCTCAGCCCCTTTCAGCCCCTTTCAGTCCTGAGGGGCTCAGCCCTCTCAGAAGGGGCAAACATCTTGTTTACTGCTACAGCGAGTAATTGATCCCAGATACAATACGAGTATGTGACGTGGCCAAGAGACCGCCGTTCCTTGCAAGAGTCCAGTGTTGCAAAGTGTAGTTAATAAGAGACAGTCCATCTCTTACCTTAGCAGGACAATTAAGGAAAATCCTGCTCCCACTTTATTTCCATGGTAATGATAGTGTACATTGTTGTCTATGCTTGAGACAGCAAGAATCAAGCATTCTGCTTTGCTTCTTGGAGGAAGTTTGGCAAGGAAGCAAAAAGTACTTGGTCAGCTTTTCCTTTATGTTCTAGGGGCACTGCAGCGGCGTAGGAGGCTGTGAGGTCAGATTACTTTTCACCCTACTGGGAGTCACACTGATGCCAGGATAACCAACAAAGAACAGTGATCCGTGCGTTAGTGTGAACAAAGTGTCTCATATAACACGATAAACACAGAGAAGTGTGATCAGCTTCTTTAGTGATATGGTGTGAACAATTATTAATGAACAGTGTAACAACGAGTGTTGCGATCCAACAGAGTGTAGTGTGACATTCTTCAAAGAACACTATTCTTCAATCAACTCATCGGATACCCGGGAGTAATTACGGGTCAGATACATATACCCAGGTAAGTGTTCTAACTCGTGATGTACTACTATTGACTGCGCAGTTGAGTATAAGTTACGAGTTAGTCACTTATCATAAACCCCAGTGATAAGTGGACCTTTGAGTCCACACAAGTAAGTGTTGTCAGCCATCAGTGTCTGATATATGCTGACATAACACCCCTTAGGGGTAATTTATAATCATACATAATATAATCTATTACAGCCCATTGAGAAGCGGATGAGACAGCTTCTCAAGACCTCGTCTGCAGGGGCGGCTGTGTGGACGATAGCTGTCTTATCAACTAAGTACTCCCTATATTTAATCTTTAACCTTAGCTGGTAAACCATTTCTCAACAATTTGGTCATGCTCGAACCGAATAAAGGCCACACTGTAGTCCAAATATGTTGTACTACAGAGTACAAATAACCTACGAGCCAGGGCCCCTCCAGACTCAATCACAGAGAATGGACAGCCAAAAGAAAATGGGCGCTCGCCTAGCGTTCACCCAAAGAAAACGGGAGCTGGTTGACTCATCCAACAAGAAAATGGGAGATGGTATCCGTCATCCACTGCTCTCAAGCTCGAGAAACGCTGACCACTTCAACAAGCCAGATGAAAGTCAGTTTGTCTGAGTGTATATACACAGTGTTTATAATATTTATAGACAGAAATTAAGAAACGAGATTGTGTTTGTTTCTTATAGATATGTTACATTAAAGGAAACTATATATAAAATGTAAGCTTTCATATATATATTAATAGTGGCATTTATATCTGTGTAAGAAATATACAAGTGTGATTTACAGTTATACAGTGACATTTATAGTGTATAGTGAATGAAGTGTATAACATTATTAACGATGACAGACCGTTGTCAGGCTGACACAGCAAACTCAAGCCATGAACGCCAGCCATATATACTATGTACCCTTCATGGTCATTGACCCTGAGGTTAAGCTTAGTGGGTCAGTAGCGTCTGACTGATTAATGATGACTTTAGCATAACAAAACTCATCTGTTTATAGCAGTACAGTGTTTTTAAACACTCTAAGTGTGGTGCTAGAATTTTCAGTATACTATTAAAATGGCTTGTTTGAAAACTCAGTTTCAGTCTTTACAGACTAAGATTACACAATTAGAAAATCTAATTTCAATCTGTATAGGATTAACTCAAGATAGAAACATAGATTTTGATGATCTTGAGGTCAAATTTGAATTACTTACGCAACGTCTGGAAATAATTAATTTAGGAAAAGGAATTAAACAATACCACGGGCGGGGATAGGTGTAGAAATATAGGTGTAGAAATATACCTAGTTGGACGTATCTTATTTTGTGGCTAGCTGGTCAAGTGACTAACGCAACGGTCTGGAGTTTTGAGACTCTCTGATCGCGGGTTCCAACCCCTCCCGTGGTATGGTTTGTTTGCAATCGTGTCATTACGATTTCGTGAGTCATGAAAAGGAATTTCTTGAATCAGATCCATCTGAGGATGAAATTAAAAATGTTTTGGATACTTTTAGTAATCAACAATTAAGGTGGACAGGAATACAGACTATCTGCCGCAAAACTCTGTCACAGAGACCTACTGTAACTAGTAGTCAAACACCTGTAACAACAACAAGTGTACCATTACCAAGCTTACCTACCTTGTCATTAGATATTTTCCAAGGTCATAATTATGAAGAATTCATTAGTGGTTTTCAATCCAAAGTAAATTCACGAACTGTCGTAGATGAGATTGCTAAGTTCAGTTATCTTAAATGTCTTGTGAAAGGAGACCCCTATGAACTGATTAAGTCATTTCCGGTAGTTAAAGGCAATTATCAAATAGCCTTACGTGTCTTAGCAGACAATTACTTTGACACTGACAAAGCCAGAGTTAGACATGCAGTCTTAATATCAAGCTTGAAGCCACCCAAACATTGTTTTTCAGACTTACAGGCATTTAGAATCACATTAGACAATAGTCTCAGATCTCTAGGTGCTAAATATGACCTAAGACAATGTGATTGGTTATCAGTGGTATTGTACAGGATAAGTTGTCGCCACAAACTATTGAACGGTTATATATAATGTTCAATAAACGCTATTTCACTTGTGAGGAAATTAGCAATGGTTTACAAACAATAGTTTCATGCATGCAATCAACGAGACAAGATGAAAAATCCACAAATCCCGTGGATAACAAACCTTCAACTCAGTATAAAAAGAGTATATCTTCTCCCGCTAAACCACAGAATGGGAAATCCCATATAGGCATTTATCAATCTGTGAATACAACAGACAGTAAACAGACTGTCACACATAAACGAACTCCAAAATATGTACTTCGTGACGGAACACATTGGGCACAGCATTGTAGTCAATACACATCAATGGAGGCACGTAAACAACGTGTTCATCAGCTGAAAAGGTGCATCAAGGGAGGAAAATGCTCACTGAAGAAGTGTTTTAAATGCAAGGGTATGCATCATACAGCATTATGCCCAAATACTTTTGCTGAACAACAGAAGACTTCCACAGAATCAGGAAGTCAACAAGCAACAGCATTAAATGTGAGAGGTAAGTTTAAAGCAACTGCTCTCCCGATAGCTCGAGTTGAGTTATCTAATAAATTACACAAAACCAAAGTGCTAACACAATTTGATCAAGGCTCACAAAGGTCCTTCATAAAAAGAACAGTGCTGCAGAAACTGAATAAACAACCCTATGCCAAAGTACAGTTAGATATAGCTGTTTTTTTTCACAATTCTGGTAAACAGACATATGACCTAGCCAGAATCACTGTTGGTCTAGGAAACAGGAAAAAGACAGTAGAAGCTGTGGTAGTATATGATTTGCCTAAGTCTGTGCAGATCCAGGGATTAAAAGAAACAGTTGCAGCACTGAAAGTAGCTAAGGTCAAGTTACCCTGTCCTGACATACAGACGGACACTATTAGTCCAATTGATTTAATCATTGGAAGTGATTATTATCACTGTTTTGTGCAAAATATAGTAAGTAAACATGATGTTCACTTGCTGTAAACAGCAGGAGGCCACATGATATGTGATCCCATTCCCTTTCAAAATGGGAAAGAAGCTGATATTGATTCAGTGGAAAATGTACTAGTTACGAGAATAACCGCTGATCATGTACCACAGCAAAAATTATCATTACTTGAAGACAAGTTGATAAGTTGTGGGATTTAGATACGATAGGTATTGATATAAATAAACCAAGCCCACAAGAGTTTCAGACTTATAACCAATATTTAGACACTGTCAAATATAAAGACGGAGAGTATTGGGTTAGGTTACTATGGAAATTAAATCAACCACATCTGCCTAGCAATTACCGCATGGCTTTCGGACAAATGAAAGCACAAATACATGAGCTCAGAAAGATTCCAGAGCTACTGACTGTCTATGATAATATCATACAAAAACAGTTGGACAATAAATTCACTGAGGAAATAGTCGAAGACAAGTTGAAGACAGACGCTCATTATCTCCCGCACAATGGAGTCAGAAAAGATTCTGAAACCACTCCACTACGTGTTGTATACAATTGCAGCGCACGTGCAAATAAAGATGTAGCAAGTCTTAATGACTGTCTGATGACCGGACCCTCACTAACTGAGAAGCTTGGAGACGTGCTTATGAAATTTCGCACAAACCCATATGCCTACACGGCTGATATTTCCAAAGCTTTCTTAAGAGTAGGACTACAAGAAATAGATAGTGATTATACTCGATTCTTGTGACCTGAAAATCCACATGATCCTCAAAGTCCTGTGAAAACTTATCGTTTCAAATCAGTATTATTTGGTGCAACATGCTCTCCATTCTTACTAGAAGCTACTCTAAATACACATTTGAAGAAATCAGAAAGTCCCTTCAAAGAAATCTTAAAGAAAAGTTTTTATGTGGACAATCTTCAAGGTACTGTGAATAAAGAGGAGGATTTGAAATCCTTGTACAGAGAAGCTAACAAGGAGATGAAAGAAGCAAATATGCCTCTAAGGATGTGGAATCCTAATTCAAAGCAGTTAAGGGAACTTATCAAAGAAGATTTCTCTAAAACTGAAACTCCTGATTGCAACAATATGCTGGGATTTAATTGGAACACACAGGAAGATACTTTGAGTCTCAAAAGGATAAACAATAAATCATGCAGTACACTCACCAAACATTGTTTACTGTCAGAGGTATCACAATGTTTTGATCCTCTAGGACTCGTCTCACCATTACCATGAAAGGTAATATGCTTATGCAAGATGCATGGAAACTCAAAATTGGATGGGAGGAGAACTTGCCTCTAGAAATGAGTCAAGCATGGGATGAAATATCCAAGGAGTTTAAACAACTTCATCTAATTAAATTTCCCAGACAAATAGGTCAAGAGGGAAACAAGTACACATTACATGTGTTCTGTGATGCGTCAACCAGAGGCTACATGAGTAGTGATAAAGGAAGTACACTAATTACTTCAAAGGCCAGGGTAGCACCCTTGAAGGTCAGAACAGTACAGCAATTGGAACTGACAGCACTCTATGTAGGTACAAAACTAGCTGTCTATCTCAACAAAGTACTTGATCATCTCACTATTGAAAAAACCGTGATCTGGAGTGATAATGAAGCAGTTCTCTAGTGGTTAAGAAATAATAAGAGTAAGTTGGTCTATGTACAGAATAGAGTAGCAGAAATAAAAGAGATGCAGAGAGATTATCTCTTTCTCCACGTCTCTACCCAAGAGAATCCAGCTGACATGTCACGTGGTGTCCCACTCAAGAAATTTGTGGGTAATAAATTGTGGCTCTACGGACCGAATTGGCTCTAATGAGAATAACTGCCCTCAGCAAAAAGCTCACATTATGCCAGAAGAAACAGTCTACTTGAACACAGCAGAAATAAGTTATGTAAATACTGCAGACACAACAGAAATAGTCATTGATGGATTTAAATACTCATCTTTGGATAAACTCTTAAGAGTTGCAGCTCTTGTCTTTAAATTCATTGATGGAATAAAACCTAATTATGAATATTTTGAACCCATTAAACACTGGGTGAAACTAATACAGAAAGATGTTTTCTCTCCAGAATATAAATTTCTAGAAACAAAATAAATCCCCAAAGAAACCTGTCATGATTAATTCTTTAGGACTTTATCTCGACTCAGAAAAGATTATAAGATATCGAGGAAGAATTCATAACTCTTCACTACCTAAAGAAGCCATACATCCAATATTGATCCCCAAGAATCATTGGCTAACAAAACTGATTGTTCAAAACGCCCACAGTAATGTGTTACATGGTGGGGTAGCTGACACACTTTGTCATATACGACAATCCTACTGGATACCTCAAGGTCGACAAAGTGTGAAAAAAACAAATAAGGGACTGTATTACTTGTCGTTACTACGATATGCGAGTATGTCAGTATACAGGTCCACCTCCATATCCCTCTGAAAGAGTTTGTCGTATCACTCCATTTGAAGTGACAGGTGTAGATTACACTGGACCAATAATTTTAACCAAAACAGTTGACAAAGTTCCCATCAAGGTGTACATCCGTTTGTTCACTTGTGCTACAACTAGATCAGTACATCTAGAAGTAGCCACTGACATGTCTGCTGAAACCTTTATCAAATTATTCAGAAGGTTTGCAGCCAGAAGGGCATGTCCCAGACTGATGATTTCAGATAATGCAACGAACTTTGTTGCTGGTGCTGCTTATATAAGCAAGATCTTTGATCAACGGTGGATTTCATGAAAGAATGATCGGCATCGTAAAACGTTGTTTAAGGAAGACTCTTCATCGTCAGAGAATCGACTTAGAAGAATTCCGTGCAGTTGTGACTGAAATAGAAAATAGAATCAACAACAGACATCTAACTTATGTTACCGATGATCTGGACAATTTAGAAGTGTTAAGTCCATCTCATTTACTCCATGGCAGAAGGCTCGAACCTGTTCCTCCCATGAATGATAAAGAAATCATAGAGGATCCTACTTATTTCGAACCTGAGCAACTCAGACGTAAATTCAAACACCTTAATAAGGTGATTGAAGGTTGGGAGAAAATTTGGCGAGAAGACTATCTCACTTCATTGAGAGAACACTTCTATGGAGCTGGTGTTCCTGAAAATCATAAGTCCTTAAGACCTGGTGACATAGTGATTATTGACAATGATGGTCCAAGGTCCCAATGGCCACTTGGAAAAATTAAATCATCAGGACAGTTGATGTTTTGAGCAAAGGTGTAGTGAATAAGCGGACAATAAATAAACTAGTGCCGTTAGAATTACACAGTATTGAAAATAAAATTAGAGATTCTCCAGAAACCACACAGACTAAAGCTGTTCAGAAAAGACAAGCAGCAGTGGTGGCGAGTGAGAAAATCAAATTAATGTTAAGTGATGAATAGTTCACCTACAGCGAACTTCCGCAGCCCCCCAGTGTGGAGAAATTTTTTCCAGGAGGGGGGTATCAGCCACCTTCAGCTCCTTTCAGCCTCAGCCCTGAGGGGCTCAGCCCTCTCAGAAGGGGCAAACATCTTGTTTACTGGTACAGCAAGTAATTGATCCCAGATGCAATATGAGTATGTGACGTGGTCAAGAGACCGCCGCTCCTTGCAAGAGTCCAGTGTTGCAAAGTGTAGTTAATAAGAGACAGTCCATCTCTTACCTTAGCAGGGCAATTAAGGAAAATTCTGCTCCCACTTTATTATCATGGTAAAGACAGTGTTCATTGTTTTCTATGCTTAAGACAGCAAGAATCAAGCATTCTGCTTTGCTTCATGGAGGAAGTTTGGAAAGGAAGCAAAAAGTACTTGGTCAGCTTTTCCTTATGTTCTAGGGGCACTGCAGCAGCGTAAGAGGCTTTGAGGTCAGATTACTTTTCACCCTACTGGGAGTCACACTGACGCCAGGATAACCAACAAAGAACAGTGATCCATGCATTAATGTGAACAAAGTGTCTCACAAAACATGATAAACATTTACAGAGAAGTGTGATCAGCTTCTTTAGTGATATGGTGTGAACAATTATTAATGAACAGTGTAACAACGAGTGTTGCGATCCAACAGAGTGTAGTGCGATATTCTTCAAAGAACACTATTCTTCAATCAACTCATCAGATATCCGGGCGTAACTACGGGTCAGATACATATACCCAGGTATCTAACTCGTGATGTACTACTGCGCAGTTGAGTATAAGTTACGAGTTAGTCACTTATCATAAACCCCGGTGATAAGTGGGCCTTTGAGTCCACAAAAGTAAGTGTCGTCAGCCATCAGTGTTTGATATATGCTGACTTAACACCTCGTCTGCAGGGGCGGCTGTGTGGACGATAACTGTCTTATCAGCTAAGTACTCCCTATATTTAATCTTTAACCTTAGCTGGTAAACCATTTCTCAACAAGTGCTGTCTTCACCAATCACACAAGTGCTGTTTTCATCAACCACATGAGTGCTGTCTACATCAATCACACGACTTCTGTGTTCACCAATCACACAAATGCTGTCCTCACCACACACGAGTGCTGTCTTCACCAATCACACAAGTGCTGTCTTCATCAACCACACGAGTGCTGTCTACACCAATCACATGAGTTCTGCCTTCACCAATCACACGAGTGCTGTCTCCATCAATCACACTAGTTCTGTCGTCACCAATCACATGAGTGCTGTCATCACCAATCACACGAGTGCTGTCTTCACCAATCGCACGAGTGCTGTCTTCACCAATCACACGAGTGCTGTCTTCACCAATCACACGAGTGCTGTCTTCACCAATCACACTAGTTCTGTCGTCACCAATCACACGAGTGCTGTCATCACCAATCACACGAGTGCTGTCTTCACCAATCGCTCGAGTGTTGTGTTCACCAATCACACTAAAGATGTCTTCACCAATCACACGAATGGTGTCTTCACCAATCACACGAGTGCTGTCTTCACCAATCACACTAATGATGTGTTCACCAATCACACGAATGCCGTCTATACCAATCACACGAATGCTGTCTTCACCAATCACACGAGTGCTGTCTTCACCAATCACACGAGTGCTGTCTTCACCAATCACACTAGTTATGTCTTCACCAATCACACCAATCACACCAATCACACGAATGCTGTCTTCACGAATCACACAAGTGCTGTCTTCACCAATCACACGAGTGCTGTCTTCACTAATCACACGAGTGCTGTCTTCACCAATCACACTAATGATGTCTTCACCAATCACACGAGTGCTGTCTTCACCAATCACACAATTGCTGTCTTCACCAATCACACAATTGCTGTCTTCACCAATCACACAATTGCTGTCTTCATGAATCACACAAGTGCTGTCTTCATCAATCACACAAGTGCTGTCTTCATCAAACACACAAGTGCTGTCTTCATCAAACACACAAGTGCTGTCTTCATCAAACACACAAGTGCTGTCTTCATCAAACACACAAGTGCTGTCTTCATCAATCACACAAGTGCTGTCTTCATCAAACACACAAGTGCTGTCTTCATCAATCACACAAATGCTGTCTTCATCAATGACAGGGCAGCAACGTTGGGGAAGGACTTACGGAACATCATGCTCATGGCACCACACATGTAAACAGCCCCTTGAAACTCGCTCATGATACACTACGCTAACGTTTAAAACTTGATGTCGATCGTATAAGACATTCTCGAGTAATGAATGATAATTTGTGAGAAAGCAAACGAAAATGTTGCTGAGAATGTTTAGGAAAAAATAGGAAATTTTTCCCCCTCGGTAAAGTTAAAAACACCTAAAACCGCTGTTTTTTATTTTAAATATAATTTTCTCCTTTATTTTCAACTAGTGTTCTTTTCTATCTTGTAAGAAAAATCATTATAATATTTTTAAAAGATCTAATTACCGACTCGCATCCTCACATAATTAATACAAAAATAATTAATAAAAAAATGCTTCCTGTTAAGAAGTATCAGCATTTACAGTTTAATGCTAATTAACACAAGTTTTCTCTAGTTATTACAAGTCATACAATTTGCTCAGTTAAACGGTCAAATTGAAATTTGCACAGCCCAGAGTGACGACAGTTTGTTAACAAAACTTACTAATAGTTAAAGTTTGAAGACGATTAGAAAAGGCATTCTCCAGAAAATGATCTCTTTCCAATGATTCCAAGTTTCTTAAATGTTTCATTAATGTTTAAAATTTTCGTCTATTCGAATTACACTTATGAAATTAAAATTTTTTTATAGAATGCATAATTAAAAACATTTAGAGACGAGTCAAGAGAAACAGTGAGCGTCAGTGGTGGCACCTCCAGTCTTGTGCCACTAACAACAACTCAAGATGATTTAATGTGACTTTAACGACCAAAAATTTCACTCAGATTTACACATAAAATTGCCACGTCTGCTCCTACATGTTTGAATTTCAATCTCCGTCACCGTCGATTCACTTGACATCTTTATGAACTTCTGAATGTAGATGAATGTTCAGAGAACCGACAAGTTGATAAATTAGACACATGTGCAACACTTGGGTATTTTTAATGTCCTACTTCCACATTCGTCAAATGTGATACCTCCTACGACTGCTTCACTTCACCTGTCTAGAGTATATATGCCACTTCGCACATAAGTTGTATTCTATTCTAGATTGATGGACTGATTATATCGACTCAAAGCTGAGGGACTGATTACCTCATACTCCTCCTGTTCTTCACCATTCTCCTTTGTATGGACTGATGAAGCTACTGTGTGGCGAAACGTTTCCTCATTAAAGATACCCAAGTGTTGCACATGTGTCTAATTTATCAACTTTTGGAGGTACTCCAATAAGGATTTTGGGAGTACATTCAACAGTGTTGGTCAAAAGGTTAATAAGGTACATAAATATACCAAGTGTTCCAAGAATTTGGCCATCATTACAGTTTACATGTGTTGAAAATTTTATGCCGATTGGATGAGGCGTTCTCCTGTTATGAGCGAAATGAAATCGAAAAGTTTCAGGAAGGAAAACGAAAACTAATGAGACATGCTCTTAAAAGTACTCCTTCTGGGATACCTAATAATCTTTTCTTTACATATATCTTTCTTTTTTCTTTTGTTTTTTCTTTACATATATCTTTGTTTCATCATTAAAAGTATTCCTTATTTATTTTAGTAAATCAAATATGGGAATATCTGAGATATTGTAGAAGCTGCATTATTTCAACTGGTTTAGACCTTAATAATTAATCTAGTAAAAAACTGAACTGAAAATGATTGATGACATATGAATTTTTAATTATAAATCAACATATAATAACTGAGTCCTAATATAAAGTAAACATGAGAACTGTTTTAATATTATTATTTTATTCATAGTGAAGTGCTAATGAAACAGAGGTATAAACACCATGCCTAACCCTTCTAGGGTAGGGTAGGTGCCTGAGTCCGAGCCTTTAGCTCATAAGACTGTCATTCCCATTAGCCCCCTTGGGGCGGGGATGGCAGACCAGAGAGGCCTAGCTTGTGGCTAGGCCTGGGGACAGTTGGTCCCAAAGATGAGGAGGTACTTGTGCCTCCTCCCATGGGAGACTTAGGTCTCAGACACTCCCTAAAGAGGGAGCCAAAGCCGGGCCACCACTTGGGAAAAGCCCGGGCCGGGAGAATACCGGCGAATCTTTAATAATAATAATAATAATAATAAACAGAGGTATAAACACCACTTAGGGAATGAAAATATATTAATTTTTGTTCAGAGAAGGAGAAGGTAGCATTAGTATAATGTATAAAGATCCCTTCACCAACATCAATGTAACCTCGTATGATAGGAGCAAACAATTATTATATTTATGGGCTAGGTGCTTGTGGCTGGTTTGGTAGCATCCTCAGATATGACACTGAAGGACCGCGGATCCATCCCCGGCAGATGAAGACAATTCCAACTACTCCTTTATGGAAAACTGGAGGAGATAACTAGGAGTATACTACAAACTCTAATCATACGATAGAGTGGAAAAGGAGTGTGAAAGATCTGGGAGTTTAATGTCTGAGGATCACACCTTCAAAGATAACAGCAGTGCCACAATCACATCTGCGAAGAAAATGATAGGATGGAAAATGAGAACTTTCCACGCAAGAGATGCCAAGCCAATGATGATCCTTTTTAAAACACTTGCCCTCTCTAGGCTGGAATATTGTTGTTTGTTAACATCTCCATTGAAAGTAGGTGCACATACAAGTTCTGCACATGCAAGTTCTATCAAACTCCTTAACTACTGGAAACGTTTGGAAGCACTTAACTTGTATTGGCGAGAGAGATGCATCATAATCTAAGCTTGGAAAATCCATAATCTGCACACACAAATCACTCCCTACGGAAGGAAAAGATTTGGCAGTCGGTGCAAGATACTCCCAATGAAAAGTAGTAGTACACTAAGAGAAAACACAATTAGTGGAATTTCCAACAGACCCCTGGCTGCCTTCAAGAGGGAGCTGGACAGATAATTAAAGTCGGTGCCGGATGAACCGGGCTATGGTTCGAATATTGGACTACGTGTGGCCAGCAGTAACAGCCTGGTTGATCAGGCTCTGGTCCACTGGGAGGCCTGGTCGTGGACCGGGTCGCGTGGGTGTTGATCCCCAGAATACCCTCCAGATAGACTCCAGGTAGAAAGGTGATGTGTTGGTCACTTATCCTTACACCTGCTACCATTGTAGAATTCGTAAAAGACTGTTGTGGGTAGTATCCGGAGGGAGAGGATTACAGCACCCTAATGGTAACTAGCCCGAAAGTCACCGAAAACACACCGGTTATTCGGTTATTCCTATCAAAATCTTATTTATTATGCTAAACCCATAAGAGAGATACAATGCTTGAGGAACTGGGAGACAACAAAAGGTTTATATCTGAAGGAAACGATAATATTAATTTTAATTATTTCACGGGAAGATGTTAAAGGCAAATAGGTCATTCAGATTATCATTATAAGCAGGAGGAAAAGCGCTAAACCAGCAGAGGTAGTACAGTGCATGGTGAGTGGGATGCAGTCAGGTACAGCTGAACTCCAGTTTTTCTCCAGCCTCAAGAACTTCACATTAACTAGTCACACAGATGCGCGAAGGGAAGAAAGCCAGTATATATTTGAAAAGAGGACAGGTCAGCAAGTAGTAGATCAAGAGGAAGTTGAAGTATAATTGTAGAAGTAGTGATAGAGGTAATGGAAGTAGTGGTAGTAATAGTAGTAATAGTAGTAGTGGTAGTAGCAGTAATAGCAGTAGTTGTAGTAGTAGCAATATTACGGGTAGTTTTAGAGTGGCAGAGGTGGCAATAAGAAGGGAGAAGCAGTATGAAATAAGAGTTAGAGAATGGAGTTAGCGAAACAATAGAAGTAGTAGTAGTAGTAGTAGTAGTAGTAGTAGTAGTAGTAGTAGTAGTAGTAGTAGTAGTGGATGGAGGTGGTCTAAAAACAAAAGGAAAAAAAAGAAAAAAGGAAGTACTGTAGCAGAGGTAATGGCCCAAGAGGTTAAATAAGGAGCGATGTGAAGTTTGAAGCATTTGACAACATAGCGAGAAAGGAAGGTATCTACAGAGACAAAGCCAGGACATAGATTCATACAAGGAAAGTTGTGTATAAGGGATGCTACAACAAGACGGCAGCTGTGAAGGCTAGAAGAAAGGTAGACAGTTTTGGCAGAGGACCATTTAAAAGAATTACTGTGTCAGCAAGTCTAACACTTCTTTTGTGCTCTTTATGTGTGCCAGGAAGAGAACGGCCAATTTTACGAAAGTATTGGAGAAGACAAGAAGAGCAGGAATTAGAGCAGTCTCGGGAAGCATCAAGTAGCAGGAGGAGAGGTAAGAACTACTACGAAGAGTGTTAGTTTGGCAAAAAGTAAGTTTCATATATTATGAACGGAGGGAGTTGTTAAGATTTAGGAGGTTGGAAATATACGGAAGGCAAAGAACAGGAGATTTTCCAGTGGTGGAGAATATGGGAGAGAAGAAAATCCATTAAGCACGTGAGAAGGCAGAGTTTATGAAATTGGAAGGGTAGCCAAGACGAGAGAACGGACTGTGAAGAATGGAAATTTCCGAGTCAAGGAACTGAGGGTCCAAATGCGGGAGCATGGTAAAAAAAAAACTAGTGAATATACATGCCTCTGTGCATAGGCTTGTGATAAACGGAAAAAGAAAAGCCAGTAGCCGAGTGATGGACATGTACATCAACGGAAGGAAACAAAGAGTTAGATTCGCATTCAGCTTTAAACTTGATGGGAAGAGCAAGATTATTATGTGTATCGAGAAATGGTTGGAAGGAGAATTGTTTCCATATATTCCATATAAAGATTAGCAACAACTGGGAACTGAGGAGAGCCCATACCAACACCGAGTGTTTGAGAATAAAATTTATCTTGAAAGGAAATAAAAGAATCCATACAAAGGCAAATAAGATAAAAAAAATGTATCAGTAAGAATAGGGAGATAACGTAACACTTCACTGGTCTTCACTCTGAGAAAAGTGAGAACATCATCAAGAGAGACATTGTGAAGAGGGACTCAACATCCAGACTGAGCATCTTACAGGGAGGATGTGGCCGACCACGTTCGACGAAGTCTTAAGAGGTGAGCAGGAGAAAAAATTCTAAGAAAAGGAGTGAGAGTTTTGGTTAGCCAAGAGGCAAGAAAATAAGAGACAGAACCTCTTTAGCCACATGATTCAAGGCTTTTCCAACCTTTTCTCGATGAACTTAACAGTCTCACTCCTTCCATCAAGTTCAGAGCCGAATGAGAATCGTACTCTTTGTTTCCTTTCAGTGTTGAACATGTCCACCGCTCGGTTACAGATTTTTATCTTTTTCCGTTTAAATAACCCAAGCTAATGCACAGTGACATATACATTCATTACTTTTCTTATCAGTGTAATACCTGAGGATGCTACGAACCGAGCCACAGGCACCTACCGCATCAAAATAATAATACTTTGCTTCTATCATAAAGGGTTGCATTTATGCTAGTGATGGGCTCTATATATATATTGTATTAAGACTATCTTCTCCTATTCTGGATAAAAACTGATTTTTTTTTCATTCCCTAATAGCTCTATATTCTAATAATTCTTTACAGCTTCAATATAATAAGAGAGAACAAGCAGAAAAAATGCAATTTTTTCTCTACATTTTGGACCCTGTCAGGTAATGTTGATTCATAAATGAAATGTTTTATATAAGTATAATGTTATTGAATTATTCTTGTTATAATAATGATTGTTAAGCTCTAAAAATGATGACGGTCAAGCAGTTGCTAGAATTTCTCTGATATTCCATGAGATTTAATCATTATACACACACACACACACACACACACACACACACACACACACACACACACATATATATATATATATATATATATATATATATATATATATATATATATATATACATATATATATATATATATATATATATATACATATATATATATATATATATATATATATATATATATATATATATATATATATATATATATATATATATATATATATATATATATATATATATATATATATATATATATATATATATATATATGCAATAAGATCACAGTAAACAGGTGATTTTAAAGTATGCAAAACAACCACTGTGAAAGAGTAATGAAATTCCAAGCGCTTTCGTGACTACTCACATTGTCATGGAACTATGAAAGTAATACATCAAAGGAAGACAATTAAAGGGTCTAGACCACACCTCACAGTCACATCCCACAACAAAGAAACACCTGACGCGCGACGATACCCGACTCATAAGAAAAGAGGAACACTGTAGTAGGTCCGCTAGCCCAACTAGACAGGTCCTCACGACATCCCACTAATAAAATATTCTGCCCAAGAAATAAGGTTTATTATTTGTCTAATGTATTATTAAATTCTTCCCAAATTTTATTAATTATAAATAAATCTAATTTATATAAACCCACGCTGGAGGAGTACTTCTCCTCTCTTCGGAAGAAGAGTTACTTCAACTGCTGAAGCATGATGTCCTTAAAAAACTGAAGACTTCTGGTGTTACCCCAGTTGCACCTGAGAGCTATCAAGCTCAGAGGACTGTGTTTGTTGCCAGAATCAACAGTTTCATGAAACATAGCACAGTGAATGAAATTGTTGAGGACTTTAATACAGAGAATTCTGAATTTAGGGCTGTCGAAGCACATAAATTCTCAAAACCTAATAACAACAAGGTAACCTTAAAGTTAAGACTTGAGACACCTGATGAGGCCAAACTAGTGTGTCAAAATGGCTTCAAATGTTTTGGCACCAGATGTACACCTGACCAAATCTCTCTTGAACGATTTGTCAGTGTGACACAATGTTTTAAATGTTATGCCTTTGGTCATAACACCAACAAATGCAGTACTCAAGGGCAGATTTGTAGCATTTGCTCTGGCCAACATTCATATCGAGATTGTAATAATGAAAATACACCTAAATGTGTCCTCTGCAACGGAAAACATCATGCTGTTTCTGCTATTTGTCCTGAAAGGAAAAAGGAAATGCAGAAAATTATTGAAGCCAAGAAACTGTCCACTTCTAAGAAGACCACTCCCCAGGCACCGCCAACGATGTCCCAAACTTCCTTCCCAGCTCTGACTGGATCAAGTGGGACTCCTCAGGTCTCTACCAATGGTTCCAATGTTTGGAATCCTGCCCCTCTTGGAGCGCCCCAATCTAACCCTCACCTACAACATACACAAACGCAACAACAAGGTTCAGTCTCATCTCCTATGTCTCAGGTATCCACAGCCGGGAATATGACGAGAGCACAACTAATGTATGTGATGGCGAAAGATATAGCAGGTGGTGACATTCAACTCTGCTCTCAGGTTTTAAATGATCTGTTAATGGCTAATGGGATCACTCCCATCACTATCCCAGAAAATGTGAAGGCTATTATGACCCAACCTTCTCATAACAAGAAGTATGTACCCTACTCTACATCTAAAAATAAGCCTAAGTCATCCCTGGCCCAGGGATCGGCCACCTTGCATACCCAGGTTGTCAACTCCCCTCAACTCGATAAGTCAACACCTGAACATAACAATGCCCCAGAAATTGGTGCCTACTCTCCCGCTATTGAAGCTGATCCTGTTGAACAGGAACTTTCCCAGGGTAACTCACCTTGCCTACCTAAGTTTCCCTTGGAGCCTCCACAGTCTCCCATTAACTCTCACGAGCCTCTGCTTCCTGTAACTGGGAATATCATACCTCAGTTTCCTGATGATGACTCTAACGATTCTAATGAGTCTGTTAATATTACCACCTCTAGTGAAGATGATGGCATTTTTAATACACAAGCAACTACGCAGAAGTTCCCTCCTCCCCTTGACGAGTCCAGCAGGGATAGTGTGGATAACAAACATGACATTACTTGCAGGCGTTCAGACCGCAGTACACGAGCGAAGTGCAAGAAATAATGGGGATTACAATTTTCCAATTTAATGTTCAACATTTCTTTAATAACCGTTACCTCCTTGAGGTTGAACTACATAATTACAATCCCGATGTTATACTCTTGAACGAGACAGCTGCAAGAGTTGATCAACATATTAAATTACGTGGTTACTCTACTGTGGAGAAATCGAGAGGACCCTTTAGTGGTGTAGCCATCTTAGTTAAATTAGGCTATACATTTAAAAATATTCATGTTGATGAAGATAACATTCTTGCAATAGAAATGACAACGTCTCATGGACAACTAGTGATAGGAACTGGATATTTTCTCCCGAGACAACAATATATAGAGTCAATTCCTCTACATAGGATATTAAGCAGAAATATTCCAACAATTCTAGCGGGAGATTTTAATGCTCATCACCCTGCCCTCTTCAACTGTGGAGCTGGTATTCCACTGGGTGACTTAAAAGGAAAACAACTATTTAATATCATGACAGCTAGAAACTTGTCATTTCAAGGCCCATTCTTGAAATCGTACATTGGACCTCATCCCGGGACACCAGATATAGTACTGACAAACAGAGACTGTGACATGTTTCACTGTCTTATATCTCCTGGTGGAAACGTAGGATCTGACCATATCCCTGTTATAATACAACTACAAACTTCTCCATTTAGAATCCCTGTGCCTCCTAAACCCAATCTTAACACCCTAGGATTTGACCCCTTCAGGGCATTTCTGGGTGAGGATGAAATTGTGTCATTGGAAAATCTACCTTCCACTGCAATTGATGATGCAATCCGGTCCCTGCATAATCGAATAATTGAAGCTACTAATGCAACTTGTCAAATAGCTTCCACAAAGATATACCAACAATATAAACCTACTAGGGAAATTAGAGACAATTTAAGAAATTATCAAGCAGAATGTCGAAGGCATCTTCAAACGCGACAACCACCAGCAGCTACACTGCACCGATTAAGGCAAGAATTAATTAACATGATTAGTCATCACAAACGGGACTTATGGAAATTGCTAGTTCTTCAAGCTAATCAATATAAACGTGAACCAGCAAAATTTTGGAGTAAGATCCGACAACTTTTAGGGGCAAAGCACAAGGCTCCTAACTACCTAGTTCATACCTTCACTGATGAGGATGAAGATGTTGAAATTAAACTTGACGATCCCCAGGACCAGGCTAATTTGATGGGTGATGTATGGGAGAAAATTCTCTCCCACAATAACAGTCGTCAATTTAACAATAATCATTATCAGTTGGTAAATGAATGGAGAGATGAGAACTTAGATGATCTACAACCACTACCTTCCATCGATACTTCAACTCTTGAAGATACCCACCCGCTTACTAGACCTATTACATTACTAGAGATGAGACAGGTTATTGGAAGAATGCGAAATAGAGCCCCTGGCCTTTCTGGAATAACAATGAAACAAATAAAGTTCCTACCCAGAAATTGTAAACAGTCTTTGGTAAATATCTTTAATGCCATCTTGGCCTCAGGACATTTTCCAGTTGTTTTTAAGACTGCTAGGATGATCTTTCTTGGTAAGCCCAATAAAGACATCCACCAACCTGGGAACTATAGACCTATATATTTACTTGAAGTCACTGGAAAGGTTCTTGAGAAAGTCATTTCCAACAGATTGAAATATTATATGGAGTTTAATCACTTTTTTACTGAAAAACAATTTGGCTTTAGAACACATAGAGGTACCAGTCATGCAATAAATGTTATTTTCGATACTGTAGCAAGTCTAAAACATCAGGGCAATCTTGTCTTAATTGCCACCATAGATGTTCATAAAGCTTTTGATAGCTTATGGCATGATGGCCTTATATACAAACTCATTGACCTACCAGACCATAACTGGACTTTTCTCAGAGTAATATATAATTTCTTAACTCAAAGAAAAATCATTCCCACCTTTCATGGCAGGTCGGCAGAGCCTTTTATACCGACAGCTGGTGTCCCACAAGGTTCTTGTCTAAGTCCACTTCTGTTCAACATTTATGTGAATGACCTTCCTCAACCAGAGTTTAATGATACAATTGTGACACAGTTTGCAGATGATGTTATTCATGTCGTCTCATCAACTCCGGTAACAGGAAAATACAAGTATGAGAGAGTCATAGAAAAAATGAATATTGAACTTCGTCGAACATTTAATTGGGAAAAGAAATGGAGAATTACGACTAATCCTGACAAGGTCCTTGTTAGCACGATAGGATGTTTTGCATCAACCATCGAAGATAAGGGGGGTATCTCCATCAGAGGTACACCTGTAGCCATTAGAAACCCTAACAAGATTTTGGGATATGAAATAGACAGGCTGCTCCACTCAACATCTCATGTAACTAAAAAGATCAACATAGCCAAAGCCGGTCTTAGCAGTCTCTTTCGATTCAATTAAGGCCCTCAACATGTCAAAAAACATCTGTATAAAATGATAATAAGACCAATACTCGAATACTCTTG
>NC_091298.1:37616732-37619232 GCF_038502225.1 Cherax quadricarinatus
GATCTCCCTATTTTCGTGTGTTCTCTGCCTTCTGTACTTTTTCCATTCTCTATTGCACTTTGTTTTTGCCTCCTTACACCGTCGGGTAAACCAGGGGCTCGTTCTGGTCTTCCCGTTGTTACTGTTGCCCTTGGGAATAAACCTTTCCACTGCCTCCTTGCATTTTGTTGTTACATATTCCATCATTTCATTTACTGGCTTTCCTGCCAGTTCTCTGTCCCACTGGACCTCCCGCAGGAAGTTCGTCAACCCTATGTAGTCCCCTCTTGTATAGTCAGGCTTTTCCCATTCAACTCCTGTTATTCTCTCCACTTGCAGCTCTACTATGTATTAAAAGCACAGAACCACGTGGTCGCTAGCTCCTAGGGGACTCTCATACTTGATGTCCTCAATATCTGAGCTGCCCAGGGTGAACACAAGGTCCAATCTTGCTGGTTCATCCTCCCCTCTCACTCTGGTAGTGTCCTTAACATGTTGGTGCATGAGGTTTTCCAGCACCACGTCCAACACCCTGGCTCTCCATGTTTCGGGACCCCCATGTGGCTCCAGGTTTTCCCAGTCAATCTCCCTGTGGTTGAAATCCCCCATAACCAGCAACTTTGCTCTGCTGGAGTGAGCTCTTCTTGCCACCTCAGCAAGTGTGTCCACCATTGCTCTGTTGCTCTCTTCATATTCCTCTCTTGGCCTCCTGCAGTTCTGTGGTGGATTATACATCACTGCAATGACCACTTTGTGTTCCCCAGACTGAAGTGTACCTGCTATGTAGTCTCTTTCTCCCGTCTCATCTATTCCTTCCATTTTCTCGAATTTCCATCTGTTTTTTACGAGCAGAGCAACCCCACCTCCCCCCCTGCCCTTTCTATCTTTCCTCATGATCTGGTATCCTGGTGGGAAGATTGCATCTGTTATTGTCTCCATGAGTTTTGTTCCTGTAACTGCTATGATGTCTGAGGACTTCTCATTGATTCTTTCTTGCCATTCCTCATGTTTATTCGTTAATCCATCTGCATTTGTGTACCAAACCTTCAACTTCTGTTCTAATACTGTAACTGTGGTGCGGGGGGTGGAAACAGAGGGATCGGTGTGTGATGGTTGGTTTGGATTGTTCAGTTGCCTTGGGGGTGTCGTGGCTGGAGTCCTTCTGCAGGTGTTTTTGGGGGGTGCGCTTGTCCTTCCATTTGATCCTGGGTTATTCTGCTCTCCTTTTTCATTTCCTCCCATTTCTCCTTTCGTTTTTGAACTCTCTCTTTCATTGTCTTCCTTTCGTCCTGTGTTCTGTCTCGATCGAGGTACACACTCCGGAACTCCTGCTTGCCTCTCAGCCGTGCTTTCTCCTGCAGGATCATGGTTCGGGTTGATTCTGCCTTGAAAATTACTTTGAGAGGCCGATTCCTTTTCTTTGTGAACCACCCAATTCTCCGAAAATTTGCCACCTGGGTCATGTCCCCCTCGCCTATCACCTTCATGATATCTTCAATCGCTTTTTTCTCCTCCTGCTTTCTTTCATCATAAGTTTCCCCTTTAGCTTCGTCTAGCCCATAGACAAACATGGATCTTTCCCTTTCCACCTCCCACTGTGACTCCCATTGCATCCTCTGATGTGTTTTAGTTCCTTCCCGTGGAGTGTTCCTTCCTTCAGTCCCTTCCCTAGTTATGGCCCCTATGCTTCTTGGTTTATCCTTCCTGCTCACCTGCTCCTGGCCCCCACAGGTATCTGGTAAGGTCCTTGCACATGTCCTAGTTCCTTCAATGTCTTCCAACCTCTCATTCTGTCCTAGTGTGCTCCCTGTCTTTGTTTTGGCCCCATGTGGGTTTGACAGGACCTCTGCATACAGTTTAGTTTCCATGCTTCCTTCAGACCTGTTGTCTGTGTTTGATGTAGCCATTGCCGATGCTACTTCTGTAATATCTTTGTCTCTGTGCTGTTTCAGATGTCTCAGCTCCTCTTCTAATCTCTTTATCTTGATTTCTGCTGCTGTGGCCTGTTGCTTCCACCTTCTGCATTCTGCTGCTAACCTCTCTTCCATCTTCCTTTCCAGCTCATCTAGTCTCCTTCCCCAGTCTTCCTCCCTTTTTTTCAGCTCTACCTCCCATTCCTCCCTCAAAGATTCGTCCTTGGAGCCCCTTGTCCTCATCCTGGTTAGGGGGAGGGGAATAGATGGTTAGGAGAGGGGATGTATGGTTGTGGGGGAGGGGGAGGATGGTTATTGGAGAGGTAGAGATAGTTGGGTGAGGGGGTTAGATGGTTTGGGGGAGAGAGGGGATGGATGGTTATGGGGGAGGGGGAGGATGGTTATTGGAGGGAGGGAGGTAGTTGGGGGGGTTAGACGGTTTGGGGAGGGGTTAGGTGGTTTGAGGGAGGGGTAGGTGGATAAGGTGAGGTGGTTAGGGAAGGGGGAGAGGTGGTTAGGGGAGGGGGGGTACGTGTTTGTGTCAAGTGTTTGTGTCAAGTGGTGGAGGGTGTGTGGGGGTGTGGGGGTGTGTGTTTGTATGTGCGTGT